>NC_091284.1:615015262-615315703 GCF_032444005.1 Ranitomeya imitator
TACTTATGGGGGTCAGGCGTGGCTCCGTTATGACGAGCAGTTCCGTCAGAGGAAGGCAGTTAGGCCCGAAATCAAATGGGACCAAAAGGATATCGGGCTTTGGTTGAAAGTCATGGCTCCGGTGAGATATGGGCAGTCCTTTCAGGGTGGCGGGGGCGCCAGCACTCAGCAATCAGGACATGCCAGCGGAGGCCAGGGAGCCCAGGGCGGGAAAGAGAAGTCTGGTACTTGTTGGCAATTCAATGATGGCCAATGTAAGTACGGGAACTCCTGCAAATTTAAGCACGTTTGTTCCCATTGCAACGGGAGCTCCCACGGAGCGTCAAAATGTTTCAAAAAAGCCAAGGGTAAGCCAGGAATGGGTGGTACTCAAGGGGGAGACACCGGTGAGGCTTCAAGGGATGGCCCCTTATCTAAATAGATACCCTGATCAAGAAAAGGCGGGAATTCTTTTACGAGGTTTTTCTGAGGGTTTTCTGATTCCGGCCCCATCTCATGCGGTTCCCTTTACTACCAAGAATGTGAGGTCAGCGGATTTACATGCTGAGGTAGTCAGCAGTAAGTTGGCGAAAGAGGTAGAACTGGGTAGGATGGCCGGGCCATTTAGTTCATTGCCCATTGAAGGCATGGTCGTTTCACCTTTGGGGGTGGTGCCCAAGAAGGAGCCGAACAAGTTTCGGTTGATCCAACATTTGTCGTACCCAAAGGGGAGGTCAGTTAATGATGGCATAGATGGGGAGCTATGTTCAGTGGTGTACACCTCGTTCGATACGGCAGTGCAATGGGTACGGCGGTATGGCGAAGGGTCTTTACTGGCCAAGACAGATATTGAATCGGCTTTTCGGTTGCTCCCGGTGCACCCGGATAGCATTCCTTTGTTGGGTTGTTGTTGGAAAGGTGGTTTTTATCTGGACAGATGTTTGCCTATGGGATGTTTGATTTCTTGTTCACTGTTTGAGATGTTTAGCACGTTTCTGGAATGGGTGATTAGGGATGTTTCCGATGTTCCTTCCGCCATTAACTATTTGGATGATTTTTTGTTTATTGGTCCCCCTGATTCCGCCGTATGCAGGAATTTGTTGGCTACTATGGAGTGGATGGCTGGGTTGTTTGGCGTACTGTTGGCAAAGGAGAAGACTGAGGGACCCTGTAAGGTTCTGAGTTTTTTGGGCATCCTTATCGATTCAGAGAAGATGGAGTGTAGGTTACCTGAGGACAAACTTTTGTTGCTGGTACAAGAGGTACACAGAATTGGTCGTTTGCGTAAGGTGACTTTGAAAGAATTGCAGTCCCTTTTGGGGCGTTTGAATTTTGCGTGCCGGATCATGCCCATTGGTCAAATTTTTTGCCGTAGGTTGTCGTTGGCAACGGCCGGTGTTAGGGCGGCACATCATTTTGTTCGTTTAACCAAGGAGCATAGAGAAGATTTGGTGGTTTGGCAGCGTTTTTTGTCGAATTATAATGGTCGCTCCTTGATTCAGTTGGAAGCCGTGGACGATTTTGACTGTGAAATTTTCACGGATGCGGCCGGTTCGGTTGGATACGGCGCGCATTGTGGAGGTCGATGGAGTGCGGATTTGTGGCCAGAAGGATGGCGAAAGCAGCGTGTAACTAAGAATCTTTCACTCTTAGAACTGTTCCCAATTGTGGTGTCGGTTGTGATTTGGGGTGATGTTTTTCAAAATCAGAAGGTCAGGTTTCATTGTGATAATTTAAGTGTGGTCGCTATTATCAATAGTTTAACCTCTTCCTCTCCCCCGGTGATTAGGCTGGTTAGGGAACTGGTGTTGCGCTGCTTGGAGTTAAATGCATACATTTCTGCAGTACATGTACCGGGTGTACAAAATTCTATAGCAGATGCTTTGTCTCGTTCACAGCTGGAACGTTTCCGGGAGTTGGCCCCAGATGCGGACGCCTCAGGAGTGGTATGCCCTTCACGTTTGTGGAAAATTGTTGCGGACGAGGAGGACGGTTGATTCAATCCTCGGTCTCGAGGTCGACGTGGCTTGCTTACAAATCGGCTTGGGAAACCTGGGAGAGCTGGTCTGGCCAATGGGGAGTGGCTGAATCTGACAGCGATAGGACAATGGCGGTATTGTTTTTGGTGGGCAAAGCAGCTGAGTGGAATTGGTCTGTATCGAAAGTGAACAAATTTATGGCGGGCTTGTCCTTTGGCTTCAAGCTGCAGGGGTCGGTCGATGTTACCAAGAATTTTCTCGTAGTTCAGGCCCTCAGGGGTTTTCGGAGCGGGAACGTCAGTGTTGACAAGCGTAGACCCATTTCTTTTAGTTTGTTAGTTAGGTTAGGAGACGCAGTTGGGAGAATTTGTGGTTCTCAGTTTGAAGCTGCCTTGTTTAGGTTGGCATATTCTTGGGCGTTTTTTGGGGCTTTGAGATTGGGCGAGCTGGTGTCCCCTAACAAAGCTAAGGCGGGAGGTTTGTCGGCAGAGGATGTTGATTTTTGGGTAGGAGGTATTTCCTTTTTGATTCGGCGGTCGAAGACTGACATGTTCGGAAAGGGTAAGCGGGTGGTATTAGGGAGGGTAAATGGATGTTTGATGTGTCCGCAGCGATGTTTGGAGGAGTACTGGGGTTTGTGGTCGGTGAGGTCGGGCCCGTTACTTTGCCACCAAGACGGGACTTTCTTGTCGTGTTTTCAATTTTCGGCGGTTTTGAAAAAGGTTTTGGTCGAGTTGGGACTGGATCCTGGGTCCTACGGGTCTCATTCTTTTAGAATTGGGGCTGCCACGGTTGCGGATGGTTTGGCTTTAGGGACTGATGTGATTAAACGAATCGGGCGATGGAGTTCTAATCGTTATTTGACTTATATACGGCATTAGTTTGGGGACTATGTAGCCTTCTGGTTCATTTAATTATTGTTCTGTTTTTCAGGTCGGCCCCCGTTATTGACATGGATTTTCGGACATTCGTTCGTGTATTGGGGTGCGGCGCGGGCTGACGCTAGGCCGGACGGAAGACAATTGAGTTTTCGCCGCGACACGGTAGTGATTCGATGGTTGGGGTTCCGGGGTATGTTATGGAACAGGGTGTTGCCCGAATTTTCCCGGGCGGTGCATCTGGATAGAGCTCCAGATATCTTGCTGGTGCACATGGGGGGGAACGATTTGGGTACAAAGCCGGTTAGGGAATTGATCAGGGACATCCGCTTCGATTTTTTGAGATTGTGGGTCTCTTATCCGGGAGTTCTGACGGTATGGTCCGACGTTGTGCCCAGGAAGCAGTGGAGGTTGGCTCGGTCCTTGACAGGCATTAATAGGGCCAGGATCAAACTTAATAGGGCTGTGGGGAAGTTTGTATCCAGGAATGGTGGAATTGCAGTGAGGCACTTTGAGTTGGAGGCCGGGGGCGGAAACTTCTGGAGAGAGGATGGCGTGCACTTAAACGATATCGGTATTGACTTGTGGGCGCTTGCCATACAGGAGGGTGTGGAAAGGGCGTTGTCGGTGGTGGGGCACTCACGAGCCTGAGGTGGTCAGGGCTGTTCGTGGTTGGCGGGGGGGCGGGGTTCTTGGAGTTGGTGATGTTTATTGGAGGAAGGTCAATTGGATGGGGGTGGATCTGGCTTGTGGTTATGTGCTCTGGACGGGGATTGTCCTCGGGAGCTTTCGGGTTTTTGGTCTGCCCTGAAAAAGGGTTACATGGTGCCCTCGAGCTGGTGATTACGGCTGAGGGTAAAAAGTGTTGGTTTTTGCCTATATATATATATGATGCCAGATCTTTTAGCTCCAAGAACCCTCCCCCTCAAGTTTTCAGATAATTCTGTATGATTATAATGTTTAAATTGTTGTTTGTTAATAAACTGGCCGCTGTGGCCAAAAATTTCCAAAGAATTTAATGTGTCATGCTCTTTTTGCATATTTAGCATAAGACGGGGTGGCAGAATCTGGTCTGGGGGTTGGGGGGGGAAAAAATGTTCCATATGGGCTATACGCGGTCAAGGGGGGGGCTGGAATGGGCAGAGCTAGATGAAAGCCCCCCATGACTGCGTTGCCATGGGAGGGTTTTTTCCCATATTATATTTTGAATTTAGTGAAGGGGATTGGCTGTGGGAAAAGGGGGGGGAGGAGCTGGGGGGCTGGGTATCACTGGCTAGGGGGGAAAAAGTGCGGGAAGAAGTGCAGTCACGAGGAGGAAGTCAGGAGAGAAAGCCCACCCACCCTCCCTTTGTTTTCAGGGGCATCGATTAGGGCTGTTGTTTAGGGTATTTAATACGATTATTTAGAGGGTGAGGTTGTTGTTTTTAATTTAAGAGTTCTCATTGTCACAGTGGCAAGTGTGGCGGGGGGCGGGGTTCTTGGAGTTGGTGATGTTTATTGGAGGAAGGTCAATTGGATGGGGGTGGATCTGGCTTGTGGTTACGCGCTCTGGACGGGGATTGTCCTCGGGAGCTTTCGGGTTTTTGGTCTGCCCTGAAAAAGGGTTACATGGTGCCCTCGAGCTGGTGGTTACGGCTGAGGGTAAAAAGTGTTGGTTTTTGCCTATATATATATGATGCCAGATCTTTTAGCTCCAAGAACCCTCCCCCTCAAGTTTTCAGATAATTCTGTATGATTATAATGTTTTAATTGTTGTTTGTTAATAAACTGGCCGCTGTGGCCAAAAATTTCCAAAGAATTTAATGTGTCATGCTCTTTTTGCATATTTAGCATAAGACGGGGTGGCAGAATCTGGTCTGGGGGTGGGGGGGGGAAATGTTCCATATGGGCTATACGCGGTCAAGTAGCATGACCTTCTTTTTCCATCAGGTAGAGATGGAATGGCTTCTTGTAGTCAGGTAGGCTTAGTGCTGGCGCTGAGACTACAGAGTCTTTCAACTTCTTGAACGAGTTGAAGGCTGCATCCGACAGGAGGAACAGGGTTGCACTGAAGCAATCGTACAGAGGCTACATTAAGACTGAGGCATCCGGGATCCAGGTCCTACAATATAAAACTAGACCAAGGAAGGCCTGTAGCATCTTTGGAGTTGTTGGGGGAGCCATCTTTTCCACTGTGGTCTTCCAGTCATCTGTTAGGTGTTTCGTCTGGTGAGCTTTACAGTGTCCAAGGAACGCAACTCACTTCAGACACCACTGGACTTTGTTTTTTTGAGACCTTGCAGTGCTGCTTCGCCAGGCAGAGTAGGAGAGACATGGAATGGGCTGTACATGTATCAAGGTCTACTGCACAAAGGAGAAGATCGTCCAAGAATTGTAGAAGGGTGACTTCTGAATGTTCTGTGATCCAGTCGGCGAGGATGGTGGACATTGATTTGGTGAATTGTGAATGGCTGTTCTGGGTTCCCTGAGGCATCACTGTCCATGTGTACTGTGGCCCCTGGTGCGTGAAGGCGAACAGGAACTGGTCATCCGGGTGAAGGGGAACACTGAAGAAAGCATTGGCCAGGTTGATCACTGTGAACACTGTTGCTGTGGCCGGCACATTTGAGAGCAGAGTAGCTATGCAAGTGAGATCTATATGATATATATATTTCCATCACAATGGATAAAAAGTACGCCAGTGACAATGAAAGGAAAGCGGCAAAGGCACAACATTGAAGACAACAAAGGGCAAGTGAGACTCTTGAAAAGCAACAGCATCGCTGGGACAAAAACAATACATATAAGTGTAGGCGTCAAGCACATGAGTCCCCTGATGCAAAAGTCATTAGATTATCATGGGTTGTCATTAGGCAACAACAGCGCCGCATGCCTACCCCCATCGTGACATTACTGCCCTCCCGATGCCATAGCATCGGGCCTCCATCTAGTAATTATATATTTTTAGTGAGTAACCTAAACAATATATAACATGGTGCATGAACATGAACTAAACTGCATTGTGCTGAATAACACCTGACCATTATTATTAGTTGTCTCCAGAAGTTTTGTTTTTTATCTGTATGAATCTGGTTTCTTTTGATTCTGGATCTTCTGTTATAGCTGGGATAAAGCACTGCCACGCTGATGATGGGAAAGTTACTGTCTTTATGATGGGACCATGGGTGTGTCTAATGTTAAAAATGAGTCAGGCATAGTTCATAAATATAGCATAATAAGTCATTAAGTTCTTCTAGCAACAAGAACACAGAAAGTAATTTGACCTCAAGGGGTTATGTTTTTTTCTTTAATTCTTTGGGAAGATCTGTTTGCATATCATGAAACCAACGTGTTTACACACACACATACAGAAATGTCTTATAATTATATATCCTGATATTCAAGTACACACGTATTCGCTCACCTCCAAGCATGTAAAGATACACACTCATACATATATAAATAAGCTCACATTTACTCATATGTACAGCAGGTCTGTTAAACAGTAGGAAAAAAAAATATATCTATAATGCTGTATTTGAGCCCCCAACCCGACCTGTAGGAGAAGAAAAATAACTTATTATACACACCTGCGGGGAGGTGCGGTCCAATGGGTGTCGCTGGTCTTGGTCTGGCGCCTCCCATCTTATTATGATCGCCGCCCTCCTGCTTGCTTCTTGTGGATGACGTGACCCTGCATCATACACACAGGTTCCCTGGCATCGCGCTCCTGCGCAGGCGTACTTCTCTGCCCTGTTGAAGGCAGAGCAAAGTACTGCAGTGCGCAGATGTCGGAAAAGGTCAATGAGTCATACTGGTGAATACCTAAGCTAAGAGTTGTAAACTCTGGGCCGTACTGCTAGACATCCTCTCTCAGGACCCATCTCCGATCGATCACTCTCTCAGTAACTTGCCTGCTTCTTTCCACTAGGATGTCACTATCCTCTGTCATGGTCTCCTCTTGCATTAGGGACACCCACGACATGCGGCACTACTCACTGACCAGACCTCAGGTTTGCTTTCTACTCTCACTTGGCCCTATTTGAAATACTGACAGTAAACTGTATCTGTCCCTTCAGTTTAGCCCATCCCACTCTGGGTTAATCCTAAACTTTAACTCAACATTACACTTGTTCTTCACAAGGGAAAAGGGCAATATGTCCATCTCCTTAGAACTTCACAGTCATGTGACCTTGTTGTCACGAAAGGTTTATTGCCTGTAGGAGTCTAGAGGAACTTAAGAGGAGACAGGATGGTATGCAGGGCTGTTGCTAGGGGTAAGGGAGAGAAAAATGGACAATTTCTCAGGGCCCTCACTCTTTTGGGGGTCTCAGCACTTCTATTCCGAGGTTAAGACTGCTTAACGACCTTTGGCTTGGTGATTGCTTAGGTATTCACCAGTATGGCTTCTGACAGGTCACTGATCCCTCAGTGACCTGCCCCTTATTTTACATAATGAATATAATTTATATATTGAAGTATAATTGCATATATTGACACAGCACAATCTTGCTGACAGGTTCCCTTTAAGTACTGTCCATACTGGCAACATAGTTTCCTAGAGGGGAAAGAAGACACAGAACCGCAGGATGAAAATAGGACTCTTGCTAACTGGAGTGTAGTAGTAAGCTGGGATGTGGTGAAGCTGATAGGAATGGTGAAATAGAGAATGAGCGAGTAAAGAGGAAAGAATTAGAACTGTGTGTGGAAAATTCTTCATGTTATGAAGGAAACGGTCATAAATATGTGTAACCTCTATCTGCTGTATATAATCCCCAGCAACTTTTTGTTTACCAATTAGGTTTATTATTGACTGGTGGTCTCCCTCATTGAACTGTCAAACATCTGGTCCTGGCCAGCCAAAGTAAGCGGCATCATTCGGCCTGCAAGGACGCAGCACACCCATAGCACAAGTCCTCACACCCAGCCAGGACCCCCACATTCATGTATCATGCTGAGGCATAAGAGAGGGGTACCCAGCCAACGGCTACAGTCCCGAGCCTCGTTACAAAGTCACCAAAAGTCCTTAAGGAGTCTTAACCCTAAGAAAGTAGGGGCTCTGGCAATTGCCCAGTTTGACTCTTCCTAATGCCGGCCATGACTCAAGCATATTCCAAAAATACTGCAAAATCATGCTAGGGCTTAATTTCAAGAAAGGTACAGTACTATTTTCGGGGAATCATGATGGGTGGATGGGTCTTATTTCCAGGGAAAAAACGGATGGATGGACAGAGTTGCATAGTAGTGTAGGCACTTGTCCCCCCAAAAAAAGATATACTTTTTGGGGAGATCTGATGCACCCATCATGAGAAATCTAGAATTGGATACATATGCGAATTAGTCTGGAAGTGCACTGGTGCAACGCCAGTGCCCTTGGAAGAAGCAGTCAAAGTGCATTCATATTGTGGTATTGCAACCAGGGCTGCCACTAGGAATTTCGGGGCCCCACACTGGCAAAATTTTCGGGGTCCCCATGAGACTCCGCCCAGGCTCCACCCCAGCCCCGCCTCCACCCCTCGAATTGTCCACAGTCCCACTGCTCTCTCTTGGAAAGAACTCAATTTCTCACCAATCACACAGTAAGGGTACCATCACACAGTGGCATTTTGATCGCTACGACGGCACGATCCGTGACGCTCCAGCATCGTAACAATATCGCTCCAGCGTCGTAGACTGCTGTGACACTTTGCAATGTACAACGCTGGAGCGATAATTTCATGACGTATGTGCGATGTAGAAGCCGTTGGTTACTATGCTCATATCGTATACAATATCGTGCACACCTTTGTTACACCATGCGATCATGCCGCCACAGCGGGACACTAGACGACGAAAGAAAGTTTCAAACGATCTGCTACGACGTACGATTCTCAGCGGGGTCCCTGATCGCAGGAGCGTGTCAGACACTGCGAGATCGTAACTATATTGCTGGAACGTCATGAATCGTGCCGTCGTAGCGATCAAAATGTCACTGTGTGACGGTACCTGTCACGATATGGTATGAAATATCATATAAGTTTAGTTGCTCGTCAGCTCATGAGGTGGGCTAAACCCCCCCTTCACTAGCTGACTCTACTTGGTTCTCTCTGGGCTACGGACTGTATGCTAGAAGGGGGTTTTATTGCTCTGGGGTCGTAAATTCCAGGCTCAGAGGAAAGTCCCTCACCCCTCCCACATTCTCTAGTTCAAACTGGAAAAGTGGCTCCAAGATTCAGGAAAGGTTCTTTGTTTAGTTTTTGTTAGATATTAGGCAAACGATTTAAGCTAGGAACATGAAAATATATATTCGTAGTCTCACTCGGTGTATCTACACATCCCATGAATCTCGGGTTTCTAACTCCGTCTGGTAAAGAAGTAGGGTTTTCTCTGTAAATATGTATCCCAGATAGGACATATTTGATCTCATTAGAATGCTCATGTTAATCCGAGATGAATTATGAGTATGTTAGGACTCTGACATGTTTTGTAGTGAAGTTATAGAAATCAGAGGAAATAGTTTAAAGTTTAGGCAGAATGTAGAGAGAGGAGGGTCTGGATAAGCCAGCCTTTCTGTGATGTCACAGCCTGGAAAGTATAACTGGCTGCACACATCCCCAGCTGTGGGTCTGCTAGATTTCTTCCTGACTTCTTGTCCTCTCCTGAAGCCAGCAGCATCCCATGGACTGGGATATATGGAAACTGCCCTAGCCTGATTGCCTGCAATGCTTTTAACATGTGAGTGTTATCTTTTCTCTTTTATTCCCTTTATGTTATAATTACCCATGTACATATTTGCAATTGTCTCATTTGTAACTTCTTTATAAAATATTTTTGGTAAAGCACTGCCTAATTAATTTCAATGGAATATACTATTATATATTAGTTCGTTCATCCATGCTCTAAACTTACCCTGTCTTCTGAAGGGAAAATACGCTACTGTTACTGTTGTGTTGGGTTAGCTTCGGACCCGTTTAATCGAAGCTGGTGGCAGCGAAAGTGCGCTGACTGTTGGATTATGCTGAAGCAACTGCGGGTTTGATAATTATTGTTCCTGCCTGAGTGGGAGTAGTTATCGCGTCGCTGCAGCGTGCCCAATAGCCAGTACATAGCAGGCAGCCTTTCTGGCGACTAATTACCCAGGGTGCAGTACCTAATCTGACCTGAGAGTAAGGGGGGCGCCAGAGAGCTGCAAGTGTTAAGTGGAACTGTAAGCGGGATATACATAAATCCCTGCAGTTCGTGGTATATAGAAAGCAGTGGGATACCTAGAATAAGCCCCTGCTGTAAACTAAGAGGTCAATAGCCTTGTGTGTGGTTTTTCATCACATCGTGGAGTGGAGGGATAACTAAGATAAGCCCCCTGCACATGTGATAGCCATCTGTTGGCCTAAAGTCACCTCAATCCGTGACGTAGGGGTGACGGTCACGGTGTGAATCCTGACCCATTGGTGACAGCGGTCAGGGGAATCGTGACAATTGGTGGCAAGGCGGTGGGATATCTTAGAGCATTAGTGATTTGGTTTGAGTAATCATTCCTCTCACTAAAAACTTGCAGAAAGTTCTTGCGAGGACTCTGCGCAAATAAGTTTGGAGAACGAACTCAGTGCTTTTTAGTTGTGAGACAATTGTGTACGGGTAATTATCCCTTCCCTTTCTCTTCGTTTTTCTATCCTATCTTTTATTTGGCAACCATGGTTGTGCTGGGAGAAACCTTCTATGAGCAGCAGACCAGAGACACCCTTGTCGCCTTATGCAAGTCACAGCACATTGACTTTGCAAGCAAAAACAAAGCCCAACTGGTCGCAGATCTGGTGCAATGGGAAGCCGCTCGAGACCAATCTCAGAGCTCAGTGGCCGCAGAAGCCAGCACCAGCGAACATGAGGCTGCAGCAGAGGTCCAACCACTGAATACGGGCCCTACTGGCAACCAGGGGGGCGCAGACCTCCTCCTGCAGCTGGCTCTGCAACAATGCTCCGCAGATGACCTAGAGAGACGTCTGCAGCTGATCCAGCAATACCAGGAGCAAGCCGAGAGAGAGGCCCGAGCTGAGAGAGAGGCCCAGGCCCAGCGAGCCGAGAGAGAGGCCCAGCGAGCCGAGCGAGAGGCCCAGGCCCAGCGAGCCGAGCGAGAGGCCCAAGCGGAGCGGGAGTACCAGCTGCAGATGGCCCGACTGCAAATGCAGGGGTCGTCCCAGTCCAGCCGTGAGCCCAGCAGCGCTCAGATGCCTAAACCCCGGCCCGATCACTTCCCTGTTATGGAGAAGGACGGAGACTTGGACACTTTTCTGCGGGCCTTTGAGAAAGCCTGCAGACAGTACCGGCTGCCTACAGATGAATGGGCCCGATACCTGACCCCAGGGCTGAGAGGTAAAGCTCTGGAGGCGTTTGCTGCCCTCCCTCAAGAACAAGATGGAGACTATGAGGCCATCAAGCAGGCCCTGATAGCAAAGTACCAGCTTACTCCCGAGGTGTACCGTAGAAAGTTCCGGACCCTCCAACGTGGCCCACACGACAGTTACAGTGATGTGGTGCATGGACTGGGGACCCACTTTGACCAGTGGACCCAAGGACTGTCAGTGACCACCTTTGCACAGCTGCGAGACCTGATGATCAAAGACCAGTTCTTTCATCTTTGCCCAGCTGAGGTGCGACAGTTCGTGATGGACAGAGAACCCAAAGACGTGACGAAAGCAGCGCAGATTGCCGATGCCTATGAGGCCAACCGTAGATCGGAAGGGCGGAAGCCAGTCACCACCAGCTGGAGAGGGGGTAAGCCTGCAACCAACGCCAGTACCCCTGCCAGCCAACACACCAGAGGTCCTGGCCCCGTGGCCAACAGCACCAGACGTACCACCGAACCTCGCGCGTGTTACACCTGCAATCAGACTGGTCATATCAGTCTCTCCTGCCCAACCAAGCAGAAGAACACCCCAGCCAAGGCCCCAGGGCCTAATGCAGCAGTTATTTTGGTGGGTGGTGTGGTTGGGAGGGTGTGTGACAACGTACAGCCCGTCACTGTGGGAGGCCATGTTGCTACAGGCCTCAAGGACACCGGGGCTGAACGAACCCTCATCCGACCCGAACTGGCGGCCCCTGAAGAAATCATTCCGGGGAAAACCCTAACTGTCACTGGGATTGGGGGCATCAGCTGTCCCTTACCGATGGCCCGGGTTTTTATTGATTGGGGTGCCGGGAGCGGGGTGAGGGAAGTGGGGCTGTCTGATGATTTGCCCACTGATGTTTTGTTGGGGACTGATTTGGGGAGGATGTTTGCATACTACGTCACTGATACCCCTCCCCAATCTACTAATAAGGGTAACGTTAACCCTGATGATGATGATGATGATGATGATGATGCGAAATCGCATGTGTTACCTGACCATGCTTTATCTTGTAATGATGCATCTATTAACCAGTTTTTTCCTAGGATTGATGGTGAAAATGTTGTACCTGTGCCAGCTGAACCTGATAATGATTTTTCTGTGAAGGTTAATGTGTCCATAGGTACAGGCGTGCCCAGCCACGTCGCTCTGCGGAGTGAGACGGCTGAGGAACCCCTAGCAAGGGCAAATGTCGGTGCTACAGGAAATGGGGAGAAGCATGGGAACCGTGAGAAAGGTGATGCCATGAAATTGACCAGTGCCACCGAGGAAGGTAACTGGCCCATAAGTAGCACTGCCCCTGGAGTGTTGGGGGTGGATGGGGAGGTAGAGCCCATAGCAGCGCCGGCTGATGGGACTGTAGAAATCCCCGGGGAGACAGCCTACGTAGCTGCTGTCACCCACAGTCAGAGTGCCCGGAACGCAGATAACTGTCAGCCTTCCGGACCCTCCTCAGTCATCACTGTGACTGAACCAGAGGTGGACCCAGAGCAGGTCCAAGAGGGTTCCCGTGGGGAAGGGACCCTGACATCGCTTCTGGCTTCCCCTAGCCAGGAGTTTCAGGCCGCTCTGCACACAGATGCAAGCCTAGAGAGTTTGAGACAACTTGCCGGGACGCACTTCTCCGAGGCTGATAAGGAGAAGGTGTTCTGGGAACAAGGAAGGTTGTACCGGGAGACAGTACCCGGAGAATCACAAAAGGAGTGGTTGAGGGAAAGACAGCTGGTCGTCCCACAGCAATTCCGGGGTGAGTTGTTGCGGATTGCCCATGAGATCCCGCTAGCTGGACACTTGGGGATCCGCAAAACTAAGGCCCGGCTGTCTCAACACTTCTATTGGCCTAAGATGGGGACAGATGTGTCAAACTACTGCCGCTCCTGTGTCACCTGTCAAAGGGTGGGGAAAGCGGGGCCTGCTATTAAGGCTCCCCTGATCCCTTTGCCAGTGATAGAGGAGCCTTTCCAGAGGATCGCGGTGGACATTGTGGGCCCGCTGGCCGTCCCCAGCAGCTCTGGAAAGCAATACATCCTTACTGTGGTAGACTATGCTACTCAGTACCCAGAGGCAGTAGCTCTGTCGTCAACTAGGGCAGATAAGGTGGCGGATGCCCTGTTGGCCATCTTTTCACGTGTAGGATTTCCCAGGGAAATGCTTACTGATCAAGGGACCCAATTTATGTCTCGCCTAATGGAGGCTCTCTGTAAGAGAATGCAGGTGAAGCACCTGGTATCGAGTGCGTATTACCCACAGACCAATGGCTTGTGTGAACGCTTCAATGGTACCCTCAAACAGATGCTACGCATGCTGGTTGAGACTCAAGGGCGCGACTGGGAGCGGTACCTCCCACACCTGCTGTTCGCTTACCGAGAGGTTCCGCAGGCCTCGACGGGGTTCTCACCCTTCGAGCTCCTGTACGGCAGGCGAGTCCGGGGACCCCTTGGGTTGGTAAGAGAATCCTGGGAAGAGGAGCCGAACCCTTCTGAAGTGTCCATAGTGGAGTATATCATGCGCTTCCGTGACAAGATGCAGACCTTGACGCAGTTGGTGCATGACAACATGACGCAGGCTCAGGCTGACCAGAAGCACTGGTACGACCAGAACGCCCGGGAGCGGACCTACCACGTGGGTCAAAAGGTGTGGGTGCTGGTCCCCATACCAACGGATAAGCTTCAGGCAGCCTGGGAGGGCCCGTACGTCGTCCACCAACAGCTCAACCCGGTCACTTACGTGGTCACGCTTGACCACGCTCGGGGTAGGCGAAAGGCCTTTCACGTCAACATGATGAAGGCTCATCACGAACGTGAACCTTTCGTCCTACCGGTCTGCAGCTTACCCGAAGACGGGGAGGAAGACACCCTCCTGGACTTGCTGGCCCAAGCCAAGGCCAATGGGTCCATCGAGGATGTGGAGGTAAGCGCCTCGTTAACTGAACCCCAGCGGGTGCAGTTGCAAACCACACTGGAACCCTTCCGGGGCGTATTCTCCAACCGACCTGGGAGGACTGAGTTAGCAGTCCACGAGGTGGACACCGGGAATCACGCCCCACTACGGCGAACACCCTATCGAATCTCTGACCAGGTGCAGCAGACTATGCGCCAAAAGATCGATGAGATGTTACAGCTGGGGGTGATTCGACGGTCAAAGAGCGCGTGGGCATCACCTGTAGTTCTCGTGCCAAAGAAGGACCGGACCACCCGGTTCTGCGTGGACTACAGGGGGCTCAACGCCATCACAGCCTCGGATGCGCACCCAATGCCGCGCATGGAGGAGCTGCTTGAGAAGTTAGCTGGCGCAGATTACCTAACAATAATGGATCTGAGTCGAGTATACTTGCAGATTCCCCTGAGCCCCGAGGCGCAGGAAAAGTCCGCCTTTATCACACCCTTTGGACTGTACGAGTCCACGGTCATGCCCTTCGGCATGAAGAATGCCCCTGCCACTTTCCAGTGGATGGTCAACCTCCTGCTTCAGGGACTGGAGACGTACGCCGTGGCGTACTTGGATGACATTGCCATCTTCAGTCCCTCCTGGAAGGAACACCTGCAGCATCTCGAGGAGGTGCTCAGGCGAATTCACCAAGCAGGACTGACTATCAAGCCGGGAAAGTGTCAGATGGGCATGAGGGAGGTTCACTACCTGGGGCACCGGGTAGGCGGGAACACCCTGAAGCCAGAGCCTGACAAAGTGGGAGTGATCGTGAACTGGCCCACTCCCGTGACCAAGAAACAGGTGATGTCCTTCTTGGGCACTGCAGGGTACTATAGGCGCTTCGTAAAGCACTATAGTAGCCTGGCAAAACCTTTGACGGACCTCACCAGGAAGAAGCTACCTCACATTGTCAACTGGACAGATGGCTGTGAGGGGGCCTTCCAGGCGTTGAAAACCGCACTGTGCAACGCCCCTGTGTTGAAAGCAGTCGACAGCAGTCGACCGTTCTTGGTGCAGACCGACGCCAGCGAGTTTGGCCTTGGTGCTGTGCTCAGCCAGGTTGACTCGGAGGACCAAGAGCACCCCGTGTTATACCTGAGCCGGAAACTTTTGCCGAGGGAAGTGGCCTACTCCACAATTGAGAAGGAGTGCCTGGCCATAGTCTGGGCCCTGCAGCGCTTGCAGCCCTACTTGTATGGTCACACTTTCACTGTGGTGACCGACCACAACCCTCTTCGCTGGCTAAATGCCATGTGTGGAACCAACGGCAGGTTGCTACGCTGGAGCCTTGCCCTTCAGCAGTTTGACTTCACCATTGAACATAAAACGGGCAAAGAGCATGGGAATGCAGATGGACTCTCCCGCCAGGGTGAACCTACTGAGGTGCCCATGGAGGCATACCGTGGGGTACTGCCTCCCTAGCGCACACCAAAAGGGGGAGGTGTCACGATATGGTATGAAATATCATTTAAGTTTAGTTGCTCGTCAGCTCATGAGGTGGGCTAAACCCCCCCTTCACTAGCTGACTCTACTTGGTTCTCTCTGGGCTACGGACTGTATGCTAGAAGGGGGTTTTATTGCTCTGGGGTCGTAAATTCCAGGCTCAGAGGAAAGTCCCTCACCCCTCCCACATTCTCTAGTTCAAACTGGAAAAGTGGCTCCAAGATTCAGGAAAGGTTCTTTGTTTAGTTTTTGTTAGATATTAGGCAAACGATTTAAGCTAGGAACATGAAAATATATATTCGTAGTCTCACTCGGTGTATCTACACATCCCATGAATCTCGGGTTTCTAACTCCGTCTGGTAAAGAAGTAGGGTTTTCTCTGTAAATATGTATCCCAGATAGGACATATTTGATCTCATTAGAATGCTCATGTTAATCCGAGATGAATTATGAGTATGTTAGGACTCTGACATGTTTTGTAGTGAAGTTATAGAAATCAGAGGAAATAGTTTAAAGTTTAGGCAGAATGTAGAGAGAGGAGGGTCTGGATAAGCCAGCCTTTCTGTGATGTCACAGCCTGGAAAGTATAACTGGCTGCACACATCCCCAGCTGTGGGTCTGCTAGATTTCTTCCTGACTTCTTGTCCTCTCCTGAAGCCAGCAGCATCCCATGGACTGGGATATATGGAAACTGCCCTAGCCTGATTGCCTGCAATGCTTTTAACATGTGAGTGTTATCTTTTCTCTTTTATTCCCTTTATGTTATAATTACCCATGTACATATTTGCAATTGTCTCATTTGTAACTTCTTTATAAAATATTTTTGGTAAAGCACTGCCTAATTAATTTCAATGGAATATACTATTATATATTAGTTCGTTCATCCATGCTCTAAACTTACCCTGTCTTCTGAAGGGAAAATACGCTACTGTTACTGTTGTGTTGGGTTAGCTTCGGACCCGTTTAATCGAAGCTGGTGGCAGCGAAAGTGCGCTGACTGTTGGATTATGCTGAAGCAACTGCGGGTTTGATAATTATTGTTCCTGCCTGAGTGGGAGTAGTTATCGCGTCGCTGCAGCGTGCCCAATAGCCAGTACATAGCAGGCAGCCTTTCTGGCGACTAATTACCCAGGGTGCAGTACCTAATCTGACCTGAGAGTAAGGGGGGCGCCAGAGAGCTGCAAGTGTTAAGTGGAACTGTAAGCGGGATATACATAAATCCCTGCAGTTCGTGGTATATAGAAAGCAGTGGGATACCTAGAATAAGCCCCTGCTGTAAACTAAGAGGTCAATAGCCTTGTGTGTGGTTTTTCATCACATCGTGGAGTGGAGGGATAACTAAGATAAGCCCCCTGCACATGTGATAGCCGTCTGTTGGCCTAAAGTCACCTCAATCCGTGACGTAGGGGTGACGGTCACGGTGTGAATCCTGACCCATTGGTGACAGCGGTCAGGGGAATCGTGACAGTACCCTAACAGTTCCCATCACCAGATCACACATACAGCCAGCAGCTTTTGTTTTGGCCAAAATATTTTTTTAAGCCGCAAAAACGACAAGGCAGACTCTACTCTAACCTATTAAACATTTGTTAAAATATCCAATACAAGTTATATTTGTATCTATTTTTAAATTTTTATTAAATGACCAATAATATCACATAGAAGGGACAAATACCACCGCACCATGAACAGACACCATATTACCACCACATAGAGACCTATAATACCCTATACAAGGAACAAAGACCACCATATCATGTCCAGACCACTTATTACCACCAGTGACCAAATAATACCATATACAAGGAATAAATACCACCACACCATGACCAGACAACATATTACCACCACAGTGCCCGAATAATACCACATACAAGGAATACAAGGAACAAATACCACCGCACCATGTCCAGACCACATATTACCACCACATGGTGACCAATAATACCACATACAAGGAATACAAGGAACAAATACCACCACACCATTTCCAGAGCACATATTACCACCACATAGTGACCAAATAATTGCACATACAAGGAACAAATACCACCACATCATGGCAGGACAGCATATTACCACCACATATTGACTGAATACTACAATACTGATCATTAATAAAAAAAAATACTAATATCACTGTAAGTGCCATTACACACAGGACATCTGTACTTGGTATGCAGTGTCTGTGTACAGGTAATACAGTGATTACGGGTGACATTATACACACGAGAACTGTATATATTGTACAGGTTATACAGTGATCAATGACATTATACACAGGAGCTCTGTATATAGTGTCAGTGTAAAGGTAATACAGTGATCACTGGTGACATTGTACACAGGACTGCGGTATATAGTATACAGTGTATAGTGTCAGTGTACAGGTAACACATTGACTCACCAGTGCCGTCTCTAGGTGAAGCCCTTCATCTTTGCTTTTCATCTTTATCCAGCACATACCGACATCACTTTTTCCAGCCAGGGCTAGCCTCTGCAGGAAATAACACAGTTATCTAGAGCTCTGCTTGCAGAACACATTACTCAATTTTTTTTTACAAATTCTAAACTACATCAGAAAAAAAGTGACAGTGTTGCTCTGCACAGTAACAGGAACGCCTCCCCCATTTAAAGCAGTATCCTCAAAAAATAAAATAAATACATCACTGCAGTAATAATATCCCTTAATTAGCCCCTATCCTGGCCCCTTTGTGTCTCATTCCTGGCTCCAGCCATATGTTCTTTCATCCTGCCCTCATGAGTATCCATTATGCCCCATGTGATGTCCCACCCTGCCCCATGATCCTGCCCCATGTCCCATGATCCTGCCCAATCTGACTCCATCCTGCCTCATCTGTCTCCATCCTGCCCCATCTATCTCCACCCTGCACCATGATCCCGCCCCATCTGTCTCCATTCTGCCCCGTGTCTCCCATCCTGCTCCTGTATCTCCCATCCTGCCACTGTGTCTCCCATCCTGCCCCTGTGTCTCCCATCCTGCCCGTGTCTCCCATCCTGCCCCATGTCTCCCATCCTGCCCCGTGTCTCCATTCTGCCCCGTGTCTCCCATCCTGCCCTCTTGTCTCCATTCTGCCCCTTGTCTCCACTGTGCCCCTGTCTCCATTCTGCCCCCCTGTCTCCATTCTGCCCCCCTGTCTCCATTCTGCCTATTGTCTCCATTCTGCCCCCGTGTCTCCCATCCTGAGCCGGTGTTTCCCATCCTGCTCCCGTGTCTCCATTCGGCCCCCGTATCTCCATTCTGCCCCATGTCTCCCATCCTGCCCGTGTCTCCATTCTGCCCTGTGTCTACATTCTGCCCCCTTGTCTCCATTCTGCCCCGTGACTCCATTCTGCCCTGTGTTTCCATTCTGCCCCTGTGTCCCCATTCTGCCCCCGTGTCCCCATTCTGCCCCGTGTCTCCATTCTGCCCCCCTGCTTCCCATCCTGCACCTTGACTCCATTCTCACTGGGCAGGATGGAGACACATAGTCCATGTGTCTCCATCCTGCCTGTGAAACACACAAGATTGCCGCTTTCAATTTAACAAAAAATCTTTCCTTACCTTGCCGCGCTCCTGCGGTAAAGATCCCTGGTGTTTCAAGCATGCACTTGTCGGCGAATGACAATGATGTCATATGCCGGCGCTGTGCGTTCTGAAGTCAGCTGCCTGCCCGATTGGCTGGCAGCTTTAACTTTTGCCTTGCCCGCCTGCAAGACAATTGACAAGACATTTGTGGCATGCTGGAGGTCATTTTGCAGGACTCTGACAGTGCTCCTCCTGTTCCTCCTTGCACAAAGGCTGAGGTCCTGCTGCTGGGTTGTTGCCCTCCTACGGCCCCCCAACATCTCCAGGTGTACTGGCCTGTCTCCTGGTAGCGCCTCCAGCCTCTGGATACCAGGCTTACAGACACAGCAAACCATCTTGCCACAGCTCGCATTGATGTGTCATCCTGGATGAGCTGCACTACCTGAGCCACTTGTGTGGGTTGTAGAGTTCGTCTCATGCTACCATGAGTGTGAAAGCACAACCAACATTCAAAAGTGACCAAAACATCAGCCAGAAAGCATTACTACTGAGATTTGGTTTGTGGTCCCCATCTGCAGAACCACTCCTTTATTGAGTGTGTCTTCATAATTGTCAATAATTTCCACCTGTTTTCTATTCCATTTGCACAACAGCATGTGAAAATGATTGTCAAACAGTGTTGCTTCCTAAGTGGACAGTTTGATTTCACAGGATTTTGATTTACTTGGAGTTATATTCTGTTGTTTAAGTGTTCCCTCTTTTTCGTTTGAACAGTGTATATATATATATATACTAGATTGTGGCCCGATTCTAACGCATCGGGTATTCTAGAATATGCATGTCCCCGTAGTATATGGACAATGATGATTCCAGAATTCGCAGCAGACTGTGCCCTTCGCTGACTGGTCGAGGCAACCTTTATGACATCGTCGCCATGGCAACCATTATGACATCTACGTCGATACTGTGCCCGTCGCTGATTGGTCGAGGCGAATTCGCGGCAGACTGTGCCCGTCGCTGATTGGTCGAGGCAACCTTTATGACATCATAAAGGCCTGACGGCCTCGACCAATCAGAGACGTGGGATTTCCAGGACAGACAGACAGTCAGACAGAAACCATTATGACATCTACGTCGATACTGTGCCCGTCGCTGAATCAGAGACGCGGGATGTCTACGCCCTTTATGACATCATCGTCGCTGTGCCCGTCGCTGATTGGTCGAGGCCTGGCGGCCTCGACCAATCAGAGACGCGGGATTTCCTGGACAGACAGACAGACAGACAGACAGACGGAAAAACCCTTAGACAATTATATATATAGATCAGGAGGACTGATCAATATAAAAGTGTCATGAGGACTGATCAATAGAGAAGTGTCAGGAGGACTGATCAATATAGAGGTATCAGGAGGACTGATCAATATAGAAGTGTCAGGAGGACTGATCAATATAGAAGTATCAGGAGGACTGATCAATATAGAGGTATCAGGAGGACTGACCAATATAGAAGTGTCAGGAGGACTGATCAATATAGAAGTGTCAGGAGGACTGATCAATATAGAAGTGTCAGGAGGACTGATCAATATAGAAGTGTCAGGAGGACTGATCAATATAGAGGTATCAGGAGGACTGATCAATATAGAGGTGTCAGGAGGACTGATCAATATAGAAGTGTCAGGAGGACTGATCAATATAGAAGTGTCAGGAGGACTGATCAATATAGAGGTATCAGGAGGACTGATCAATATAGAGGTATCAGGAGGACTGATCAATATAGAAGTGTCAGGAGGACTGATCAATATAGAAGTGTCAGGAGGACTGATCAATATAGAAGTGTCAGGAGGACTGATCAATATAGAGGTATCAGGAGGACTGATCAATATAGAAGTGTCAGGAGGACTGATCAATATAGAAGTGTCAGGAGGACTGATCAATATAGAAGTGTCAGGAGGACTGATCAATATTGAAGTGTCAGGAGGACTGATCAATATAGAAGTGTCAGGAGGACTGATCAATATAGAAGTGTCAGGAGGACTGATCAATATTGAAGTGTCAGGAGGACTGATCAATATAGAAGTGTCAGGAGGACTGATCAATATAGAAGTGTCAGGAGGACTGATCAATATAGAAGTGTCAGGAGGACTGATCAATATAGAAGTGTCAGGAGGACTGATCAATATAGAGGTATCAGGAGGACTGATCAATATAGAGGTGTCAGGAGGACTGATCAATATAGAAGTGTCAGGAGGACTGATCAATATAGAAGTGTCAGGAGGACTGATCAATATAGAGGTATCAGGAGGACTGATCAATATAGAGGTATCAGGAGGACTGATCAATATAGAAGTGTCAGGAGGACTGATCAATATAGAAGTGTCAGGAGGACTGATCAATATAGAAGTGTCAGGAGGACTGATCAATATAGAGGTATCAGGAGGACTGATCAATATAGAAGTGTCAGGAGGACTGATCAATATAGAAGTGTCAGGAGGACTGATCAATATAGAAGTGTCAGGAGGACTGATCAATATAGAAGTGTCAGGAGGACTGATCAATATTGAAGTGTCAGGAGGACTGATCAATATAGAAGTGTCAGGAGGACTGATCAATATAGAAGTGTCAGGAGGACTGATCAATATAGAAGTGTCAGGAGGACTGATCAATATAGAAGTGTCAGGAGGACTGATCAATATTGAAGTGTCAGGACTGATCAATATTGAAGTGTCAGGAGGACTGATCAATATAGAAGTGTCAGGAGGACTGATCAATATAGAAGTGTCAGGAGGACTGATCAATATAGAATGTCAGGAGGACTGATCAATATAGAGGTGTCAGGAGGACTGATCAATATAGAAGTGTCAGGAGGACTGATCAATATAGAATGTCAGGAGGACTGATCAATATAGAAGTGTCAGGAGGACTGATCAATATAGAAGTGTCAGGAGGACTGATCAATATAGAAGTGTCAGGAGGACTGATCAATATAGAAGTGTCAGGAGGACTGATCAATATAGAGGTGTCAGGAGGACTGATCAATATAGAAGTGTCAGGAGGACTGATCAATATAGAGGTGTCAGGAGGACTGATCAATATAGAAGTGTCAGGAGGACTGATCAATATAGAGGTGTCAGGAGGACTGATCAATATAGAAGTGTCAGGACGACTGTGAGGACTGATCAATATAGAGGTGTCAGGAGGACTGATCAATATAGAAGTGTCAGGAGGACTGATCAATATAGAAGTGTCAGGAGGACTGATCAATATAGAGGTATCAGGAGGACTGATCAATATAGAGGTATCAGGAGGACTGATCAATATAGAAGTGTCAGGAGGACTGATCAATATAGAAGTGTCAGGAGGACTGATCAATATAGAAGTGTCAGGAGGACTGATCAATATAGAAGTGTCAGGAGGACTGATCAATATTGAAGTGTCAGGACTGATCAATATTGAAGTGTCAGGAGGACTGATCAATATAGAAGTGTCAGGAGGACTGATCAATATAGAAGTGTCAGGAGGACTGATCAATATAGAATGTCAGGAGGACTGATCAATATAGAGGTGTCAGGAGGACTGATCAATATAGAAGTGTCAGGAGGACTGATCAATATAGAATGTCAGGAGGACTGATCAATATAGAAGTGTCAGGAGGACTGATCAATATAGAAGTGTCAGGAGGACTGATCAATATAGAAGTGTCAGGAGGACTGATCAATATAGAAGTGTCAGGAGGACTGATCAATATAGAGGTGTCAGGAGGACTGATCAATATAGAAGTGTCAGGAGGACTGATCAATATAGAGGTGTCAGGAGGACTGATCAATATAGAAGTGTCAGGAGGACTGATCAATATAGAAGTGTCAGGAGGACTGATCAATATAGAGGTATCAGGAGGACTGATCAATACAGAAGTGTCAGGAGGAATGATCAATATAGAAGTGTCAGGAGGACTGATCAATATAGAAGTGTCAGGAGGATTTATCAATATAGAGGTGTCAGGAGGACTGATCAATATAGAAGTGTCAGGAGGACTGATCAATATAGAGGTATCAGGAAGACTGATCAATATAGAAGTGTCAGGAAGACTGATCAATATAGAAGTGTCAGGAGGACTGATCAATATAGAAGTGTCAGGAAGAATGATCAATATAGAAGTGTCAGGAGGATTTATCAATATAGAGGTGTCAGGAGGACTGATCAATATAGAATGTCAGGAGGACTGATCAATACAGAAGTGTCAGGAGGAATGATCAATATAGAAGTGTCAGGAGGACTGATCAATATAGAATGTCAGGAGGACTGATCAATACAGAAGTGTCAGGAGGACTGATCAATATAGACGTATCAGGAGGACTGATCAATATAGAGGTATCAGGAGGACTGATCAATATAGAAGTGTCAGGAGGACTGATCAATATAGAAGTGTCAGGAGGACTGATCAATATAGAGGTATCAGGAGGACTGATCAATATAGAAGTGTCAGGAGGACTGATCAATATAGAAGTGTCAGGAGGACTGATCAATACAGAAGTGTCAGGAGGACTGATCAATACAGAAGTGTCAGGAGGACTGATCAATATAGAAGTGTCAATCAGAGACGCGGGATTTCTACGTCGATGCTGTGCCGGTCTCTGATTGGTCGAGAGATGGGATTTCCAGGACAGACAGACAGACAGACAGAAAGACAGACAGACAGACAGACGGAAAACCCTTAGACAATTATATATATCTACTAGATTGTGGCCCGATTCTAACGCATCGGGTATTCTAGAATATGCATGTCCCTGTAATATATGGACAATGATGATTCCAGAATTCGCGGCAGACTGTGCCCGTCGCTGATTGGTCGAGGCAACCTTTATGACATCATCGTCGCTATGGCAACCATTATGACATCATCGTCGCTGTGCCCGTTGCTGATTGGTCGAGGCCTGGCGGCCTCGACCAATCAGAGACGCGGGATTTCTACGTCGATGCTGTGCCGGTCTCTGATTGGTCGAGGCCTGGCGGCCTCGACCAATCAGAGAGCCGGGATTTCCAGGACAGACAGACAGACAGAAAGACAGACAGACAGACAGACAGACAGACAGACGGAAAAACCCTTAGACAATTATATATATATATAGATATATATAATTGTCTAAGGGTTTTTCCGTCTGTCTGTCTGTCTGTCTTTCTGTCTGTCTGTCTGTCTTGGAAATCCCGGCTCTCTGATTGGTCGAGGCCGCCTGGCGGCCTCGACCAATCAGCAACGGGCACAGCGACGATGATGTCATAATGGTTGCCATGGCGACGATGATGTCATAAAGGTTGCCTCGACCAATCAGCGACGGGCACAGTCTGCCGCGAATTCTGGAATCATCATTGTTCATATACTACGGGGACATGCATATTCTAGAATACCCGATGCGTTAGAATCGGGCCACAATCTAGTAGATATATATATATATATATATATATATATATATATATATATATATATATATAGTAGAAAAAGGGAACAGAACAACACTTCTACTTATCCTCGGGTGCAGGGCCCCAAACAACCAGTCCAGCGATTGCACCAGGTTCACAGAGACTCAAAAAAGAGGCAGCACTCCATTTCTTCAGTGAAAATGTGGAAGATTTAATCAACCCACTTAGCTGGGCGACGTTTCAGCTCCATCTGAGCCTTTATCAAGGCTTGATAAAGGCTCAGATGGAGCTGAAACGTCGCCCAGCTAAGTGGGTTGATTAAATCTTCCACATTTTCACTGAAGAAATGGAGTGCTGCCTCTTTTTTGAGTCTCTGTATGTATGTATATATATATATATATATATACCGCAAAGCCTTGTTGGCCGAATGTGATTTATTCTAAAAAAAATTGCTGCTAGTTTATTCAAGATGTGGAATCTTTGTGTATCCCACACCAGGATGGATTAAATGCCTGCAAAATCTTCATGGAAAACACAGGGAATAATGCTGATTCTGTGGTGAAACTCACAAAATTCCTCCTCACCCACAATTACTTTGAATTTAACAGCAAGATTTATCTACAGGAGACTGGTATGGGAAGTAAAATGGCTCCACAGTATGCAAATCTTTTCATGGCCAAGCTTGAAAGTGAATTTTTGTCCTCATGTCCCATCAGGCCTCTGGCCTACTACCGCTACATTGATGGTATTTTAATTATCTGGATGGAGCCTGAGCAACAGCTAAAGACGTTCCATGAACAATTTAATCAATTTCATCCCACCATCAACTTAACACTCAACTACTCCTGCACTGAAATTCAGTTTTTGAACATCATTATTAAGCTGCAGAGCAGTGAAATAGAGACATCCCTGTATCAGAAGCCAATCGACTTTCCAACATACCTTAAATGGGAAACTATTGTCTACAGCCAAGCCATCAGATACAATCGTATATGTTCCAACCACATGGATAGAGGCAAACACCTTGGTCGCCTCAAAAAGATTTTTTTTGAATCAGGGCTACCATCCAAGAACAATTGAAAACCAAATTACAAGAGCCACCAGAATATCAAGGAATCACCTGCTACATTACAAAGCTAAGGAAGAAAATAACCGGGTACCTCTAGTAGTTACCTACAATTCAAATCTGGAGGTGCTAAAGAGAGCTGCACGGAAATTACAACCTTTACCACAAAAAGATGCCAGATTACAATCCATTTTTCCAGACCCCACTACTGTGTTTTAGGAAGCCCCCAAATTTAAGAAGCATCATTGTCAGAAGCTCCTTGTCCTCTCAAACAGCTGCAGGAACCTTTCCTTGCAACCAGAAAAAATGTCAAACTTGTCCATTTATAATGACCACAGACAAGATAAAGATCCCCAACTCACATCAGGACTACAACATCCCAGGTACTTTCAGCTGCATCACATCTAATGTGGTGTATTTAATTATTTGTACTGAATATCCAACTGGGGGTCTCTATGTGGGGAGAAAGGGCAAAAACTTAGAACAAGAATGAATTCTCATCACCACACAATAAAAGAAAAAAGAATGGACCTATCTGTAGCAAAACAATAAAAGGTAATTTCAAATCTCAGAAAGACAGAAGAGTCTGTGAATATAAACTCATGAGGACCTCAGTGCAGGAATGAATGTTTCACATGGATTTATGTCTTTTTACATCAATTAAGGAATTGACTTCCTTATCTACTAACTGTTCCAATATCTATGGCTATCCCTCTCACATAATGATAATTCTGCTTCACGTCACTTGTCTTATCTATTGCCTTCTTTCTCTCTGTGCTGTGTTGTATATAAGTATGTGCTTTAGTCTTTGCCTGATGAAGAGTCCTGCGTTGTCTCGAAAGCTTGCAATTTGTTACCATCTTTTCAGTTAGCCATTAAAAGGTATCAACCACTGAGGACTCTCACGTCTAAAAAAAGGAAAATGGTCAGATGCAAACATTTTGGCAAGATTTGTGTACTCAGATATCGTTGACAAAGGTTTCAGACCTTAGTTGGCCTGTTAGGGTTATGGCTTGTTCACTCTCATCGTTAGGAAAGCCTGGGAAATTCAAATTTCCAGCTTTATAAAAACCCGGCTTCCCTTCAGCTTGTGCCAAAAACAGCTGCCATGGATACTGGTAAAAAAAAGCAACTGCCTAGTACTCTGAAAATGAAAATGGTGAAGGCCCACAAAGCAGGAGAAGATAGCAAAGCATTTTCAAGCTGCTCTTTCCTCAGTTTGAAATGTAATTAAAAAATGGCAGTTAACAGGAACAATAGAAGTCAAGATAAGGTCTGGAAGACCAAGCAAAATTTCAGTGACAGCTGCTTATAGGATTGGTAGAGAAACAAATTAGAAACCCAGCTTGACTGCAAAAGCCCTTCAAAAAGATTCAGCAGACTCTGGAGTTGTGGTACATTACTCTTCACGGAGACCGGCACAAATATGACCTTCATGAAAGAGTCATCAGAAGAAAACCTCTCCTGCATCCTCACCATAAAATTCAGCATTAGCAGTATGCAAAAAAACATCTATACAAGCCTGATCAATTTAGGAAACAAGTCCTGTGGACTGATGAGGTTAAAATAGAACTCTTTGGCCACAATGTTCAATGTGATGTGTGGAGAAAAATGAACGCAGAATTTCAGGAGAATACCTAGCCAACCATTAAGCATGCGGGTGGATCAATCATGCTTTGGGGTTGTGTTGCAGCCAATGGCACGGGGAATATTTCATGTGTAGAGGGAAGAATGGATTCAATTAAATGTCAACAAATTCTTGATGCAAACATAACACCATCTGTAAAAAAAAAGCTGAAGTTGAAAAAGAGGATGGCTCCTACAAATGGATAATGATCCTTAACACACATAAAAATCCACAATAGACTACCTCAAAGGCGGAAGCTGAAGGTTTTACAATGGCTCTCACAGCTATCATTCATCATTGAAAATCTGTGGCTAGACCTCAAAATAGCAGTGCATGCAAGACAACCCAGGAATCTCACAGAACTGGGAGAATTTTCCAAGGAAGAATGGATAAAAAGCCCTCAAACAAGAATTGATCTGGCTACAAAAAGCATTTACAAGCTGTGATAATTTCAAAAGGGGATGCTAAACCATGCAGGGTGCCTAAACTTTTTCATCGACGCATTTAACTTTCTGTAATTTTTAAAATGTAAAAGATGAAAATATACTTACATTTTTTGCCTAAAATACATAGGAAATGTGTCATCTTTAAATGTAGGCCTTATAGAGATCATTTCATCTTCACCTTGCTTACCTTAATGCAAAAACAGTAATTTCTGCCAGGGGTGACTAAACTTTTACATGCCACTGTATACTCACCTGCTGCTGCGCTCCTGCACCGTTCTTCTCTGCTTCTCAGTGATATCACCACAATTGCGACTATCCGGCTCACACTATGCGTGATCCGAAAGTTTCTTTAAGACCGGAGTCACACTACAGTGAGATACGGCCGAGTCTTGCAGGTTAAAAACAAGCTCTGGCACCGGCACTCCGGAGCGGAGCGTGCGGCTCCATGTAGTGCTGTGCAGTCGCACGCTCCGCTCTGGAGTGACGGTGCCAGAGCTTGGTTTTAACCTGCGAGACTCGGCCGTATCTCGCTGTGTGTGATCCCAGCCTAACAATGAAAGCCTATGGGGTCTCATTCTGATGCTCCATAGACTTACATAGTATGACCGCGTTCACACGTTCAGTATTTGGTCAGTATTTTCCATCACTTTATGTAAGCCAAAAATCAGGAGTGGAACAATTGGTGGAAAAGTATAATAGAAACACGTCACCACTTCAGCATGTTTCACACTTTCCTAGTCTTGGCTTACAAATACTAATGAAAAAATACTGACCAAATACTGAAAATCTGAATGTGGCCTAAAAGTCACTTCTGGATCACACATTGTGCGGCATGAACTGGAGACTGTGCATAGTGGTGACGACACTCAGTAGAACAGAAGAACGGCGTTGGACACTGGAGAGAGCAGCGGTAGGTGAGTAGATTAATACTCTCACACTACATTACATGCACATCTACACAGATTTACTTAATTAAAAATTAATGGGAGTTCTTCCTTAATATATTATTAATTACTGTGCAACCCACCATTCAAAACATAAATTAATACGTCAGCTCTGAGCCCTCCATTACCCACTTTTCTCCAGCTAAATTAAAATATAAATTAATTAGCCAATGTGCCTCTCCCCCAACTCATTACAATTCCATATCCTTTCTACCTTCCAAACCCCTAATTAATTGCAATTACATATCCTCTTCCCCACAGTCATTACTAGTCAATGTCCTCTCTACTTTCAAACACCTAATTAATCGTAATTACATGTCCTCCTCCCCCAATTCATTACTGCTCCATGTACTCTCTCCTAAACCCCAATTCAATACAATTCCATGCCCTCTCTTTTCTCCAAACACCCAATTCATTGCAATTACAAGTCCTTCTCCCCATTTCATTATTACTCCATGTCCTCTCTTCCAAACTCCAGATAGATACAATTACATGTCTTCTCTGCACCCCCCAATTCATTACAATTACATATAGTGTCATTGTCCCCCATTCATTAACATTACATGTTCTATCTCCCAGTCCCAATTCATTACAATTACATATCCTCTCTCAAACCTGGACCCCACCCGAATCATGTTCTCCTCCACTATGCTAAAAAAAAAATAATTACCTCTCCAGATGATCCTCTCGGCCACATGGGTTAGCCCAGATTGGCCTCATTATAATCATGTAGTCATCTGAATGGCCACCAATTCCTACTACATTTCCCCTGAGACTACTGATCACCTTGGTTCAGTCTTTTGGCCGAGACTTGGAGACTTCCGTCATTGATAGTGCCACTTCCTGGTGACATCAGCGCAGACGTCTTTGAGTTTCCACTTGGCATACGCAATGAGCAGAGATGTATGCGCCTCAGCTTCACCCTGCTCGGGTGTGCCTGAGCCTGGAGTCTCACAGAGCATGTGCCCAATTTCAAAGGCGCCTGTGCTCATGTCACCAACGTGTGGCCCTGATGACTGAGGGGAACAATTTTATACACAAAGCAACACATTTTTTAAATGAGAAATTTAGGAAAACCTGAAGTTGTATGGCTTTGCTACAAATACCATGCAATTATCATTTCAGCACCTGCAGCAGCATAATGACAGTATAATAGAAAATATGCTGATGACAGGTCCCATTTTCATTACATTTTGTATATTGAAGTGGAAAGACAAAGTAGTGGCTGCAGAGCATAACAAAACATTTTACAGTATGTAATTTTGCCTCTCTGTTATAGAGATATTATCAATCATTGGCACCTAATAATTTCCCTTTTTTAAGACTAAGGGGTGTTATCAGACAGTTTTCACTAGGGGGGTGTAATTCTTCTCTCTATATCATTCTCACCTATTATAGTCGTGCAGCAACACTCAACGTAAAAATGAAAACACCACCACCATAGCAGGTTTCAGTGTGTGAGATGTAATGATACAGCCCTGATCTCCTACCAGCCTACATGAATACAAATCACAGATGATTAATACTTTTCAGATAAAGTAGATAAAGACCCTGTGGGGGAGGGGGAGTTCATCTGAGTTTAGCTGTGTCACATTACAAACCCTTCTATCAGCTCTTCTCCTTTTATAGCACAGTCAGCTCTGCTAAACTGCCCCTCCCCCTCACTGCCTTTCCAGTGATTTGTCAGTAATCACAGTTATTTCTTCTGTGCTTAACTTGTAAACGCTGTGCAGTGAGATCAAAGCAGGGTTTCATTATTTCTCACAAATGAGTAGTGCAGAACAGACAGGTTACTCCTCTGTGAGATGTAAGGACAGACCTGATCTCACTGCAGAACAATTACAAGTTGCCTGAGAAAAGCTGACATACAGTAAGTGTGATACTGACACACTCAGTACTCAAGAGAGCTGATAGAAGGGTTTGTAATGAGACACAGCTAAACACAGTTGCACTTTGAAATCATGTAGGAGATTAGACCAGGGGATCATTACATGTCACATACTGAGAAACTTGCTCTAAGTTATGGTGCGGACGTGTTCTTCTTCCTTGGAGTGTTGCTACTTATTTATTATTGGTCAGCATTCTATAGGGAGAAGAAGTACCAAGCCCCAGTGAAAACCGATAACACCCACTAAACTCATTAGGTACCAAATACTTGGACTGCTAATATCTACACAACAGAGAGGTGAAATTAAAAAAAATACCAACAAAAAAAAAAAAATTTTATTCCGCTCTGCAGCCACTATTACATCCCTGTGTCCAGTTCAATATGAAACATTTGGTGAGAGATCTTCTTTAAGTAATTGCTCTTTATGGAGTTCCCTAATAATGTATATAATATAAGGTACCTGCAAGGGTGGAGTGTTACTTTAAATGTCAATGCAAAATTCATAATTAACAGCGGACCACCAGGAACAGAAGTACTGACTACTGACAATGACAGCACGTTATGGCACAAGACTGGCTGCCCGTTGAATGTGCATGTTTGTTCTCATTGAAATAAAAGAGAACCAGTGGGAAAATCATTTGGTTTTGCACTGTGTGATTTCTCAGTGTCTGAACACATTAGTAAATTATTTTATAGGTGAAATAATCTGCTTGGGCTTGTTTGCTCTTCATGCCATTATCTCCGCTTCTTAGATAATTAACCTTTGTACCTATTGTTTCAGTGTAATGGATTATTAGTGACATCATTTCCGCCTGACTTGTCTCCTACCCAGTGTAGCGTACAGTCAAACCATTGCTGCTCAGTAGACGACTGATGAATGAAGTCACCTAAAACAATAGAATGGTATAAAAGGTGAAGAAGTGTGATTACTGCCTACATTGTCACACTGATTTGTAGCTACAGTCTGTGCTGCTTAAGGTACCGTCACACTGAACAACATTACAACGATAACGATAGCGATCCGTGACATTGCAGTGTCCTGGATAGCGATCTCGTTTGACACGCAGCAGCGATCAGGATCCTGCTGTGCCATCGCTGGTCGTCGCTGAAAGTCCAGAACTTTATTTCATCGCTGGATCACCCGCTGACATCGCTGGATCGGCGTGTGTGACGCCGATCCAGCGATGTGTTCACTGGTAGCCAGGGTAAATATCGGGTTACTAAGCGCAGGGCCGCGCTTAGTAACCCGATGTTTACCCTGGTTACCATTGTAAATGTAAAAAAAAAACCACATACTCACATTCCGGTGCCTGTCACGTCCCCCGGCGTCCGCTTCCCTGCACTCCTCCTGCATCCTGTGTCAGCGTCGGCTGGCCGTAAAGCAGAGCACAGCGGTGACGTCACCGCTCTGCTTTACGGCCGGCGCTTACACAGGATGCAGGAGGAGTGCAGGGAAGCGTGACAGACAACGGAATGTAAGTATGTGTTTTTTTTACATTTACAATGGTAACCAGAGTAAACATCGGGTTACTAAGCGCGGCCCTGCGCTTAGTAACCCGATGTTTACCCTGGTTACCCGGGGACTTCGGCATCGTTAGTCGCTGGAGAGCTGTCTGTGTGACAGCTCTCCAGCGACCACACAAGGACTTTCCAACGATCACGGCCAGGTCGTATCGCTGGTCGTGATCGTTGGAAAGTTGCTGAGTGTGACGGTACCCTAAGTTTCATAGGTACTGGTATTTGTAATACACTGATAGACAGGCAGGGATTGGTGTGGGCTTCTGTCTGAGGACTATCAATTTAGTCCGTACCCAAAACGGACCCGCTCAGCTGCAGTTCTCTGCAAAGCTGTGCTGGGAATGCAGGGGCCACAGAGGTTGGACTTCCACTGAAGTCATATGCCAATCACTTTAAAGGATGTGAAAAGTCTTTTAAAACTTATAAATGATATTATAAACTTTACAGAGCAAATCCTTAAAAGGATCAATCTATAGACCTTGGATAATTATTCGGCTCCCCCAAACACTCAGCTAAGCAGACAATCATATGTCCGCTATGAGGAGAGCGCAGTTAGTCTTTGCCAGACTCATTCGAGTGGAGAACAAAAGGATCAGGCTTTTGTATTCAAATGGTATCCCATGAAATCATCTGAATCAGCAGGTTTTCTCATTGATTAGACAGCCATGGCATATTTTAATTCCATACATCACAAATAACTGCTGGGAATTTAATAGTAGATATATATATTTCTTACAAATAAACGCTGTGTCTGTAAGGGGATGACCTTCACATATACCGCAGAGAGCTCTCACAGACCCTATATCAGGGATGGCGACACTTTTAGAGACGGAGTGCCCAAACTACAATCCAAAACACACTGTGGGGCCATCAAATGTTTGTGTGATGCTGTTGGGTCAACATACTGTTTGGCAGTCTGTGTACAGATCATACTGTGTTTAGGGGGCTGTGGTAACATAATATTGTGTTGGGGGGTTGTAGGACTTCATACTAAGTGTGCAGGGCTGTTGGGATAACATACCGCTGCCAGGGTCGTACAGACCCACTGGAGAACAGAAGGATTCTCCGGTGGGCCCAGGCACTGACACCTGCTGGCATACTGGCCAGCAGCTGCCTAAGGCCCACACTGCTCTAGGAGCCCCCAGCTATGGGGCCCCTGAGTCAAGGGGGCCCACCCTGTGCCAGAGGAGCAGCAGTGGGTGACAGGAAGCCACACCTGTCCCCGTGGTAAAAAAGTAAAATGAATATTCACGTTTCTCCACGCCTCCATGAGCATGGAAAGGAGTTAATACCATTTCACTTTAATAGCGGGCAGTGTGAGCCGCAGGCTGCAGCTAACTTTGCCTGCATGTAAAGCCCCACCACCACCGCACCACTCTCTCACACTCACACACAAAGCACCGCACCACATACACACATACATGCAGACACACAGCACCACTCACCTCTCGCAGCACATCCCGGTGTCCTGTTTCCCGCCTGGCGCTTCATGTCTGAGACAGCGCAGCAGGATGACGTCATCATTCAGAGCGCGGCTGTTTCAGACAGAAAGCTGCCGGCGAGGAAGAGGCTGCTGGGATGTGCTGCAAGATGTGAGTAGTGTCACTTACCCCGGCAGGCCACGGGTATCATTAGAAATATTGGTCTTATAGAAAATCTTCCTTTCCTACATACAGGGTAATATTAGTAATATATCCCATCTGGTTCATGGGGACGGGGACAATATGGGCCTGTGTGATTTCAAATGCCAGGACTGAATTTCAGCCCCAGTCCGTACCTGGACTCATCCCTCACTAAAGATAAGGAGCTGCGGGTCTGCAGTGAATTTGTGGAGGGGGTGAGAGAATCATGTAATCTGGGTGAGAGAGACTGATGGGAGAGAGACAGTAACTGCTGGTGATAGCAGATTACAGGGCAGTCACCCATAAAATGGCGCTGCCCTCTGATGCTACTCTTCATTCTGCCCCAGGGATACTAGACCACCCAAAAGGGGAGGGAAATGGTGATGTCAGCAGTTATCCAGCTAACAGTAAAGCTGATAAGTCTTACTATTAGGGTTGAGCGAAACGGATCGTTCATTTTCAAAAGTCGCCGACTTTTGGCAAAGTCGGGTTTCATGAAACCCGACCCGATCCCTGTGTGGGGTCGGCCATGCGGTACGCGACTTTCGCGCCAAAGTCGCGTTTCGTATGACGCGCTTGGCGCCATTTTTTTCAGCCAATGAAGGGGCGTGGGCAGAGTGATGACATAGGTCTTAGGGGCGTGGACGCCTATCGCCATGTTGTCGCTTGTGCGCTGTAGCGATTTGCACTGTGTAACACCAGCTTTTCGGTTCAGGGACGGACGGAGGGGAGAGAGAGAGAGAGAGAGAGAGAGAGAGAGAGAAGAAGATAAAAAAAATAATAATTCCCATTGGCTTTGCATTGGGTTTCGTGTTTCGGTCGATCCTCGACTTTTCGCCATAATCAGCCGATTTCACTCGACTCGACTTTTGAGATAGTCGGGTTTCGCGAAACCCGGCTCGACCCTAAAAAAGTCAAGGTCGCTCAACCCTACTTACTATAGCTGCTTGAGGTCTAAAATGGAAAATGCCCCCCCCCCCAGTGGAAATTATATATATTTGTAAAAAAAATATAATATTTTTCATACAGAAATGTTTGCAAACAGTGCAAATATTGCATTAATACATTTTATGTACTATTTTAAGCTTAATTTCACAAAAAAACAAACTACAAGAAAACTGGTGGCACCTTCCCTTTAATAAAGTGATTTGTGAAGTTTTCTAACTTTCCTTGCTTCACAAAATTATTGCAAAAAAGTTTGGTTACTCTTTAGGCAGAACATATGCAAGTAAATCTAGGATCAGATCATTATATTATGGTAATGAAAGAAATTCACTTCATCATTCATTCTTTACAAGTTGAAGGCAATTTGCCTGTAGACAGAGAACTAAGGTATTTTCCAGCAGTCGGCTATTATGAATGGTCCGTGAGACTCGTGAGACTTCTCATGATTTTCACATTATAAAGGATTTGACACTCATGACCTCCAGCAATCAGTCTTCATTTTCCGTGGAAGGTAGCTGTTCAGCGGTAGTCACAGCTCCACTAAAGTGAATGAAGAATTGTGGAAATTAAAGGGTATTTTCATTGCTTTGACTCCTTTCAATTATGTGATTTAAAAAGAAAGGAAAACCCCTTTAATGAATTATTTGCAACCACGTGTGACACTAGTTCTATTTTTCTCAAGCTGATACTCACTAGTGACAGACAGTGCCTGGGGCTATTAAAGAGAAGTAACATGGCTAGTCATGGGCAATGGGTGCGTCTGCCATAGTTTTCACCTTTTTCGGTAAGGAAAACAATAATAATAGTAAGTGGCTGGATGCTTCCAGTAAATGAATTTCTCTACCTGATTTTTTTGTTTTGCAGTGGAATCTGCAGCAGAAATACACGACTGTCCTCAGATTCCTGGTATGGATTTGCATTTGGATTAACCCCATTCATTGAGGCCTGTCGTTCACTGAAGGGGTTTTCTCATCCACGTCAGTCATAAGAACGGCAATTTGCCATGAACAACAATGGGAGGCAGTTTGAATGCAGTTTTTACCCAGATTTCAGTGCAAAATTCAAGCCAACATCTGTCTGAAAAATCCATGGCTTGAGCATACTCTTACGACCAACTGTGACGACATGTATGCGCAATATATCTGCACTACAAGAGGAACAAATTTAACCATGGCAACAATATTATCTAGATTTTAAATTAATATTAATTAATTTACCACTTTTGATTCTTAAGTTCGTTTTCTCTGGAAACCAAAAAATCCCCACCAAAACCAGCCTGCAGGGAAATGTAAATGTGAGATATTTGGAGAATTTAACCTGTATAGTGACAGCCGCTTACTGTCACTCTGTTCTTATAAATTTACAATTCGGACTTGGGGCCAAGTAAGTGTATAACTAATGTTAAAAGTGCAGAAAACTGCACACCCCAACTCCTTGTATAAAAACATCCAAATTATACTCCATCTTGATGAAAAAAACCAGCATGTCGTATAACTGCATTTATTCTATAGAAAACATCTTGTGCGTTTCTGGCATTTAACCACCCTTAGTCATAGTGACTAAACAAGTCCTTTAAGGGGTTGCCTGGTCAAAACTCTGTGTGACTGCAGACTTATGAATCCCCAAGCACATGCACTGTGCACTACGGAGATTCACCGGTTTCAGACATGGAATTGGAGGGGATGTACAGTACAGAGCAAAAGTTTGGACACACCTTCTCATTTGAAGATTTTTCTGTATTTTCATGACTATGAAAATTGTAAATTCACACTGAAGGCATCAAAAGTATGAATTAACACATGTGGAATTATATACTTAACAAAAAAGTGTGAAACAACTGAAAATATGTCTTATATCCTAGGTTCTTCAAAGTAGCCACCTTTTGCTTTGATGACTGCTTTGCACACTCTTGGCATTCTCTTGATGAGCTTCAAGAGGTAGTAACCGGGAATGGTTTTCACTTCACAGGTGTGCCCTGTCAGGTTTAATAAGTGGGATTTATTGCCTTATAAATGGGGTTGGGACCATCAGTTGTGTTGTGTGGAAGTCTGGTGGATACACAGCTGAGAGTCCTACTGAATAGATTGTTAGAATTTGTATTATGGCAAGAAAAAAGCAGCTATTTAAAGAAAAACAAGTGGCCATCATTACTTTACGAAATGAAGGTTAGTTAGTCCGAAAAATCGGGAAAACTTTGAAAGTGTCCCCAAGTGCAGTTGCAAAAACCATCAAGCACTACAACGAAACTGGCTCACATGAGGACCGCCCCAGGAAAGGAAGACCAAGAGTCACCTCTGCTTCTGAGGATAAGTTTATCCGAGTCACCAGCCTCAGAAATTGCAGGTTAACAGCAGCTCAGATTAGAGACCAGGTCAATGCCACACAGAGTTCTAGCAGCAGACACATCTCTACAGCAGCTGTTAAGAGGAGACTTTGTGCAGCAGGCCTTCATGGTAAAATAGATGCTAGGAAACCACTGCTAAGGACAGGCAACAAGCAGAAGAGACTTGATTGGGCTAAAGAACACAAGGAATGGACATTAGACCAGTGGAAATTTGTGCTTTGGTCTGATGAGTCCAAATTTGAGATCTTTGGTTCCAACCACTGTGTCTTTGTGCGACGCAGAAAAGGTGAACGGATGGACTCTACATGCCTGGTTCCCACCGTGAAGCATGGAGGAGGAGGTGTGATGGTGCGGGGGTGCTTTGCTGGTGACACTGTTGAGTATTTATTCAAAATTGAAGGCATACTGAACCAGCATGGCTACCACAGCATCTTGCAGCGGCATGCTATTCCATCCGGTTTGCGTTTAGTTGGACCATCATTTTATTTTTCAACAGGACAATGACCCCAAACACACCTCCAGGCTGTGTAAGGGCTATTTGAACAAGGAGAGTGATGGGGTGCTATGCCAGATGACCTGGCCTCCACAGTCACCAGACCTGAACCCAATCGAGATGGTTTAGGGTGAGCTGGACCGCAGAGTGAAGGCAAAAGGGCCAACAAGTGCTAAGCATCTCTGGGAACTCTTTCAAGATTGTTGGAAGACCATTTCCGGTGACTACCTCTTGAAGCTCATCAAGAGAATGCCAAGAGTGTGCAAAGCAGTCATCAAAGCAAAAGGGGACTACTTTGAAGAACCTAGAATATAAGATATATTTTCAGTTGTTTCACACTTTTTTGTTAAGTATATAATTCCACATGTGTTAATTCATAGTTTTGATGACTTCAGTGTGAATTTACAATTTTCATAGTCATGAAAATACAGAAAAATCTTTACATGAGAAGATATGTCCAAACTTTTGCTCTGTACTGTATGTGTTACACAGACTCTCGGCCAGTGGGTGCAGCCTCGTGCCATACCTTTGTATTGAGCCGAGGCTGTGCCACGACCAGTGGTGCGGACGGCCAGTGGGTGTGTCTGACTGAGAGCACGGCCTCGCTCCATGCAAATGTGTGGAGAGTGATTCCGCACCCACTGACCCTCTGGTCCCGGGCCTGAAACTGGCGAATCCTTCCAGCGCACAGTGCATGCGCTGGGAGGACTCATAAGTCTGTATTCACTGACTTATCGGCTTTGACTGGGCAACGCCTTAAATCATTCATGAATAAGGACTGTTTTACAGCCAGAAATGTGTAGGAAATTTATACTACATTGGTGGATGAAATTGAAGCGGTCATTCATTTTTTGGAATAAAGTTTTATTTCTGCCTTAAATTTTTGGCTGACCAAGAACCAATAGGGGCATATTGTAAAGTGCTAGTGCCGTATACTTCCCACAAAATGATTAAGGGGGTAAAGTCAATGTATGAAGCAGCTCATCCTATTACTCAATGTGTATGATGTGCTTCCAAATACTATCCCCTCTCCCAAAAGTGCTTACCCATACTGGTAATTGGGCAGGAACACACGCCTCTTCGCCACGCATTTTGTGTGAGCTTTATCAAGGTGCAGCACTTTAAATTATGCCCCTATTGGTTATTGGTCAGGACACACTAGCCGTTATCTACCTGTTTCTTTATTGTCTGTCTCTCTGATTTAATTTTGTAATTATGTATACTTTTGGAATTAAATGTCGGTTGTATTTATTGAATTTGTCATTACAATTATACTTTTTATAATGATTGTGGACCCCATACTCCGCTTTTTTTGTTTCAGTTGAAACCAGAAATTTACATGAAATCAGAATAAACCTTTCCCATTTTAGGTCAATTAGGATTACCATAATTAGCAATATTTGCCAAATGCCAGCGAGAGAATGTTTTGAGGCATTTTTATTACTTACTGCAAAGTCAAAATGTCACAGATGTGTCAGAGGTTGCAGACCGTTGCACTGCATCTGTCTGCAGAAGGTCTCTGTAGTTTGCTTTGCAGATGAGTGGCCACCTCCCCCATGCCAGTGGCCACACCTGGACCTGAGTGTTGATATATCATATTTTTCGGACTATAAGACGCACTGAGCAATAAGACGCACACCAAATTTTCAAAAGGAAAATAGGAAATAAAATGTGTCAAATGGGGGTCCATCTTACAGTCCGAATTCAGCTTACCAGGGAAGGGATCGGCACAGGTGGAGGACTGGTCACAGGGGTCATTCAGTGGTCCAGGCAGGTGCGGTGGCCTCCGGGAAATCCCATCCCAAGCTGGTGCGGTGGTGGCGGCTCTGTGCTGGGGCAGGGGCTCTGTGCTGGGGCAGGGGCTCTGTGCTCCGGGGCAGTGGCAGCGGCTCTCTGTGCTCTGTGGGGGGCTCTGCCGGCACTTCTTCAAAGCCCCCGCACATCCGTTGCTGCGATATTGTGGTGGCCTCTGGGAAAATGGGCGCCGGGCCGGGGGCGGCGCATGCTCAGATTCAAAACTTGGCAAGGAGAAAATACACTGCTTAGTCCTCCATATAGTATTATACACTCCCCATAGTCCTTTATATAGTAAAATACACTCCACAGTCCTCCATATAGTATAATACACTGCTCAGTCCTCCATATAGTATAATGCGCTCCTCATAGTCCTCCATAAAATAAAACACACTGCTCACCCCCACTTTTTGTCCTTTGGGGTTGTCCCTGGCAACAAGGGACCCATGGACCAAAGCTACTCTGCTCACTGTGTCCAGGAGAGCCTCTGTTTGGTACTCGATCATGAGTACCTGGCACAGCTGGGGCTCGCTGTCGGCCAAACAGACTGGCTGGGCATACATAGACACACGGTGGGCATACCTGCAGTCCATGGGCTAAGATTTCAGAGGGCAGTTAAGAGCCACATGTCCGGACCTTAGGCAACACCACAACACTTGACCGCAGAGGCACGACTAAACCGGGGAGCCACTTTAGGGGAACTGGGACTTTTGTCACCCTCACTTCGGATTACCCCATCAAGGGCTCGGTCCTGGTTAGCCCCAACAGTGGTTTGTATACTTTTCCCATGCTCCTGTACAAAGTCCTGAGTGGCTGTATACCGCTCAATTCCACTTATCAGCTAGTCCAAAGTGCCCATGTCCCCTTGCCCCACCCAAAACTGCATGGCGGTCGGCAAATCCCTTACCAGCCAGTCAACCAACACCTTCTCTACGATCTGTGTCGGGGTCAAGGTGTCAGGCTGGAGCCATTCCTCCACCAACTGTAACAAGTCATACGCCTTAGACCTGGCGGGATGAGTCTCTGAAAAGGACCACTGATATACCCTCTGATCACCCCTTACCTTAGGGGTCTCTTCTTGACACTGCTAATTGTCCCTCACCTTAGGGGTCTCCACTTTACACCACTGCTGCTCCCAGTGCTGCCACTGTAACTGTAGCTTCTGCTGCTGCAGCACCTCTTGCTGCTGCCGCTGGAACTGTAGCGCCTTTTGCTTCTTCTGCCACTGCAACTGCTACCTCTTGCTGCTGTAGCTAGCGCTGCTGCTGCATGAGGACCACCTGCTTCAAAAGTTCCTCCATTTTTCCAGCTGGCTTGATCTGTAGCAATGCCGGCTTGCTCACGGATATGCAGCATGCTTTGGGGTATGCCTCAGTTCACACTGCTCCGTATTCTCCAGCCATATGTAGTGCAGCGGTAGCACACTGTGCAGTGATGAGGCAGTGACCCAGCAAAGATCAAAGCAAAAAGTCTCTAATGTTCAACTCAAAAAACACAACACATGATATCCTCCAGATCGCAGCCGACACATATTGTTGTGAATTCTGTGGCAGAGCTCCCTCCTGTGGTCACAAGTGGTACTTCGGCTGATTCTCTCTGGGAGCTTCCGTTTGTGGAGGAAAGTGGTACTGCGGCTTCTGAGTTTCCTCCCTCAGGTGATCTGGTGAGGTCGTTAGGTGCTTCTCTACTTAACTCCACCTAATGCTTTGATCTATGCTTCCTGTCAATGTTCCAGTGTTGGACTTGTTTTTCCCTGGATCATTCCTGTGGCCTGCTGCTCTGCATAGCTAAGTTCTTCTTTGCTATTTGTTTGCTATTTTTTCTGTCCAGCTTGTCTAATTGTTTTGCTGGAAGCTCTGGGACGCAAAGGGTGTACCTCCGTGCCGTTAGTTCGGTACAGAGGGTCTTTTTGCCCCCTTGGCGTGGTTTTATTTAGGGTTTTGTGTAGACCGCAAAGTTATCTTTCCTATTCTCGCTCTGTTAAGAAAGTCGGGCCTCACTTTGCTGAATCTATTTCATCCCTACGTTTGTCTTTTCATCTTAACTCACAGTCATTATATGTGGGGGGCTGCCTTTTCCTTTGGGGTATTTCTCTGAGGCAAGGTAGGCTTATTTTCTATCTTCAGGCTAGTTAGTTTCTCAGGCTGTGCCGAGTTGCATAGGCAGAGTTAGGCGCAATCCACGGCTGCCTTTAGTGTTGTTTGGAGAGGATTAGGGATTGCGGTCTGCAGAGTTCCCACGTCTCAGAGCTCGTTCTATTATTTTGGGTTATTGTCAGATCACTGTATGTGCTCTGACCGCTATGTCCATTGTGATACCGAATTGCCTATCACAACAGTACAGGAAGCCAAAAGTACTAATGATTCTCAATAGAGGGAAAAAAGAAGTTCTGAGACCATTTTTTTTTCTTTGCACTGTGTTTTGCCTTTTTTTTCCCCTAGACATTTGGGTGGTTCAGGACACAGGTGTAGCAATGGACATTAAAGGTCTGTCTTCATGTGTGGATCAACTCACGGCAAGAGTTCAAAATATTCAAGATTTTGTGGTTCAGAATTCTTTGTTAGAACCGAGAATTCCTATTCCAGATTTGTTTTTTGGAGATAGAACTAAATTTCTGAGTTTCAAAAATAATTGTAAACTATTTCTTGGTTTGAAACCTCGCTCCTCTGGTGACCCAGTTCAACAGGTTAGGATCGTCATTTCTTTTTTGCGTGGCGACCCTCAGGACTGGGCATTTTCTCTTGCGTCAGGAGATCCTGCATTAAGTAATATCGATGCGTTTTTCCTGGCGCTTGGATTGCTGTACGATGAACCTAATTCAGTGGATCAGGCAGAAAAAAATTTGCTGGCTCTTTGTCAGGCTCAGGATGAGATAGAGGTATATTGCCAGAAATTTAGAAAGTGGTCCATCCTTAAGGATGTCATGGTGGGATTTCCTATGCCTGCTGGTTTGAATGAGTCTATGTCTTTGGCCATTCAGATCGGTCGACGCTTGCGTGAGCGTAAATCTGTGCACCATTTGGCGGTATTACCTGAGATTAAACCTGAGCCTATGCAGTGCGATAGGACTATGACCAGAGTTGAACGGCAAGAACACAGATGTCTGAATGGGCTGTGTTTCTACTGTGGTGATTCCACTCATGCTATCTCTGATTGTCCTAAGCGCACTAAGCGGTTCGCTAGGTCTGCCACCATTGGTACAGTACAGTCAAAATTTCTTCTGTCCGTTACCTTGATCTGCTCTTTGTCATCGTATTCTGTCATGGCGTTTGTGGATTCAGGCGCTGCCCTGAATTTGATGGACTTGGAATATGCTAAGCGTTGTGGGTTTTTCTTGGAGCCCTTGCAGTGTCCTATTCCATTGAGAGGAATTGATGCTACGCCTTTGGCCAAGAATAAGCCTCAATACTGGACACAGCTGACCATGTGCATGGCTCCTGCACATCAGGAGGTTATTCGCTTTCTGGTGTTGCATAATCTGCATGATGTGGTCGTGTTGGGGTTGCCATGGCTACAAGCCCATAATCCAGTATTGGATTGGAAATCCATGTCGGTGTCCAGCTGGGGTTGTCAGGGGGTACATGGTGATGTTCCATTTCTGTCAATTTCGTCATCCACCCCTTCTGAGGTTCCAGAGTTCTTGTCTGATTACCGGGATGTATTTGATGAGCCCAACTCCGATGCCCTACCTCCGCATAGGGATTGTGATTGTGCTATCAATTTAATTCCTGGTAGTAAATTCCCAAAAGGTCGACTGTTTAATTTATCCGTGCCTGAGCACACCGCTATGCGCAGTTATGTGAAGGAATCCCTGGAGAAGGGGCATATTCGCCCGTCATCGTCGCCATTAGGAGCAGGGTTCTTTTTTGTAGCCAAGATGGATGGTTCGCTGAGACCTTGTATAGATTACCGCCTTCTTAATAAGATCACTGTTAAATTTCAGTACCCCTTGCCATTGTTATCTGATTTGTTTGCTCGGATTAAGGGGGCTAGTTGGTTCACCAAGATAGATCTTCGTGGTGCGTATAATCTGGTGCGAATCAGGCGAGGCGATGAATGGAAAACTGCATTTAATACGCCCGAGGGTCATTTTGAGTATCTAGTGATGCCATTCGGACTTGCCAATGCTCCATCAGTGTTTCAGTCCTTTATGCATGACATCTTCCGAGAGTACCTGGATAAATTCCTGATTGTGTACTTGGATGACATTTTGATCTTCTCGGATGATTGGGAGTCTCATGTGAAGCAGGTCAGAACGGTTTTTCAGGTCCTGCGTGCTAATTCTTTGTTTGTGAAGGGATCAAAGTGTCTCTTTGGTGTGCAGAAGGTTTCATTTTTGGGGTTCATCTTTTCCCCTTCTACTATCGAGATGGATCCTGTTAAGGTCCAAGCCATCCATGATTGGACTCAGCCGACATCTCTGAAAAGTCTGCAAAAGTTCCTGGGCTTTGCTAATTTTTATCGTAGCTTCATCTGCAATTTTTCTAGTATTGCCAAACCATTGACCGATTTGACCAAGAAGGGTGCTGATTTGGTCAATTGGTCTTCTGCTGCTGTGGAAGCTTTTCAAGAGTTGAAGCGTCGTTTTTCTTCTGCCCCTGTGTTGTGTCAACCAGATGTTTCTCTTCCGTTCCAGGTCGAGGTTGATGCTTCTGAGATTGGAGCAGGGGCTGTTTTGTCGCAGAGAGGTTCTGATTGCTCAGTGATGAAACCATGCGCTTTTTTTTCCAGCAAGTTTTCGCCTGCTGAGCGAAATTATGATGTGGGCAACCGAGAGTTGCTGGCCATGAAGTGGGCATTCGAGGAGTGGCGTCATTGGCTTGAAGGAGCTAAGCATCGCGTGGTGGTATTGACTGATCATAAGAACTTGACTTATCTCGAGTCTGCTAAGTGTTTGAATCCTAGACAGGCTCGTTGGTCGCTGTTTTTTGCCCGGTTTGACTTTGTGATTTCGTACCTTCCGGGCTCTAAAAATGTGAAGGCAGATGCTCTGTCTAGGAGTTTTGTGCCCGACTCTCCGGGTTTATCTGAGCCGGCGGGTATCCTCAAGGAAGGAGTAATTGTGTGTGCCATCTCCCCTGATTTGCGGCGGGTGCTGCAAAAATTTCAGGCTAATAAACCTGATCGTTGTCCAGCGGAGAAACTGTTTGTCCCTGATAGGTGGACGAATAAAGTTATCTCTGAGGTTCATTGTTCGGTGTTGGCTGGTCATCCTGGAATCTTTGGTACCAGAGAGTTAGTGGCTAGATCCTTTTGGTGGCCATCTCTGTCGCGGGATGTGTGTACTTTTGTGCAGTCCTGTGGGATTTGTGCTCGGGCTAAGCCCTGCTGTTCTCGTGCCAGTGGGTTGCTTTTGCCCTTGCCAGTCCCGAAGAGGCCTTGGACACATATCTCTATGGATTTTATTTCAGATCTTCCCGTTTCTCAAAAGATGTCAGTCATTTGGGTGGTCTGTGATCGCTTTTCTAAGATGGTCCATCTGGTACCCTTGTCTAAATTGCCTTCCTCCTCTGATTTGGTGCCATTGTTCTTCCAGCATGTGGTTCGTTTGCATGGCATTCCAGAGAATATCGTTTCTGACAGAGGTTCCCAGTTTGTTTCGAGGTTTTGGCGAGTCTTTTGTGGTAGGATGGGCATTGACTTGTCTTTTTCCTCGGCTTTCCATCCTCAGACTGATGGCCAGACCGAACGAACCAATCAGACCTTGGAAACCTATCTGAGATGCTTTGTTTCTGCCGATCAGGATGACTGGGTGTCCTTTTTGCCTTTGGCTGAGTTCGCCCTTAATAATCGGGCCAGCTCGGCTACCTTGGTTTCGCCATTTTTCTGCAATTCTGGGTTCCATCCTCGTTTCTCTTCAGGACAGGTTGAGTCTTCGGACTGTCCTGGTGTGGATACGGTGGTGGACAGGTTACAGCAGATTTGGACTCATGTAGTGGACAATTTGACCTTGTCCCAGGAGAAGGCTCAACGTTTCGCTAATCGCAGACGCCGTGTGGGTCCCCGACTTCGTGTTGGGGATCTGGTTTGGTTATCTTCTCGTCATATTCCTATGAAGGCTTCCTCTCCTAAGTTTAAACCTCGTTTCATTGCTCCGTATAGGATTTCTGAGGTTCTTAATCCTGTGTCTTTTCGTTTGACCCTCCCAGATTCTTTTTCCATACATAACGTATTCCATAGGTCATTGTTGCGGAGATACGTGGCACCAATGGTTCCATCTGTTGACCCTCCTGCCCCGGTTTTGGTGGAGGGGGAATTGGAGTATCTGGTTAAATGGAAGGGTTATGCTCAGGAAGATAATTCCTGGGTTTTTGCCTCTGATGTCCATGCTCCCGATCTTGTTCGTGCCTTTCATGTGGCTCATCCTGGTCGGCCTGGGGGCTCTGGTGAGGGTTCGGTGACCCCTCCTCAAGGGGGGGGTACTGTTGTGAATTCTGTGGCAGAGCTCCCTCCTGTGGTCACAAGTGGTACTTCGGCTGATTCTCTCTGGGAGCTTCCGTTTGTGGAGGAAAGTGGTACTGCGGCTTCTGAGTTTCCTCCCTCAGGTGATCTGGTGAGGTCGTTAGGTGCTTCTCTACTTAACTCCACCTAATGCTTTGATCTATGCTTCCTGTCAATGTTCCAGTGTTGGACTTGTTTTTCCCTGGATCATTCCTGTGGCCTGCTGCTCTGCATAGCTAAGTTCTTCTTTGCTATTTGTTTGCTATTTTTTCTGTCCAGCTTGTCTAATTGTTTTGCTGGAAGCTCTGGGACGCCAAGGGTGTACCTCCGTGCCGTTAGTTCGGTACGGAGGGTCTTTTTGCCCCCTTTGCATGGTTTTATTTAGGGTTTTGTGTAGACCGCAAAGTTATCTTTCCTATCCTCGCTCTGTTAACCCCTTAATCCCATATGACGTACTATCCCGTCCAGGTGACCTGGGACTTAATTCCCAGGGACGGGATAGTACGTCATATGCGATCGGCCGCGCTCACGGGGGGAGCACGGCCGATCGCGGCCGGGTGTCAGCTGCCTATCGCAGCTGACATCCAGCACTATGTGCCAGGAGCGGTCACGGACCGCTCCCGGCACATTAACCCCCGGCACACCGCGATCAAAGATGATCGCGGTGTGCCGGCGGCTCCCTGCGGGCTTCCCTGAGACGATGGGTACACGGTGATGTACTCACCGTGTACCGAGCGTCTTCTCCCTGCAGTCCCCGGATCCAAAATGGCCGCCGGGCTGCATCCGGGTCCTGCAGGGAGCACTTCCGGGTCAGGATCAGGCTGCAGCTGCAGCTCTAATCCTGCCCGGCTGTATGTCAGATCACCGATCTAACAGAGTGCTGTGCACACTGTCAGATCGGTGATCTGTATTGTCCCCCCCTGGGACAAAGTGAAAAAGTAAAAAAAAAAAATTCCACACTTGTAAAAAAAAAAAAATTCCTAAATAAAGCAGAAAAAAAAAAATATTATTCCCATAAATACATTTCAATACATAAAAAAAAAAAAAAAAAACAATAAAAGTACACATATTTAGTATCGCCGCGTCCGTAACGACCCGACCTATAAAACTGGCCCACTAGTTAACCCCTTCAGTGAACACCGTAAGAAAAAAAAAAAAAAACCGAGCCAAAAAACAACGCTTTATTATCATAACGCTGAACAAAAAGTGGAATAACACGCGATCAAAAAGACGGATATAAATAACCATGGCACCTCTGAAAACGTCATCTTGTCCCGCAAAAAACGAGCCACCATATAGCATCATAACCAAAAAAATAAAAAAGTTATAGTCCTCAGAATAAAGCGATGCCAAAATAATTATTTTTTCTATAAAATAGCTTTTATCGTATAAAAGCGCCAAAACATAAAAAAAATGATATAAATGAGGTATCGCTGTAATCGTACTGACCCGAAGAATAAAACTGCTTTATCAATTTTACCAAACGCGGAACGGTATAAACGCCTCCCCCAAAAGAAATTCATGAATAGCTGGTTTTTGGTCATTCTGCCTCACAAAAAATCGGAATAAAAAGCAATCAAAAACTGTCACGTGTCCGAAAATGTAACCGATAAAAACGTCAACTCGTCCCGCAAAAAAACAAAACCTCACATGACTCTGTGGACCAAAATATGGAAAAATTATAGGTCTCAAAATGTGGAGACGCAAAAACTTTTTTGCTATAAAAAGCGTCTTTTAGTGTGTGACGGCTGCCAATCATAAAAATCCGATATAAAAAACGCTATAAAAGTAAATCAAACCCCCCTTCATCACCCCCTTAGTTAGGCTAGGTTCACATTGCGTTAATGGGTTAACGCTAACGGACAGCGTTGCACGGCGAAAATGTCACAATTAACACCGTGCAACGGGTCCGTTAGCACAACCATTGACAGCAATGTGATTTTCGGGTGTAGCGCATCGCTAGAGCGTGCCATTTTCGGCTCGCGCTAGCAAGGTGCCATTCTTTTGTGGCGCGCCTCAGACGCTGCTTGCAGCGTCCGCGGCGCGCCTGAGGTCCGATCCCCGATCTTCCAGACCGGGGACGTTAACGCGACCACTAAACACGACACCTAAAAAGACATTGCGTTAGTGCAATCCGCTAGTGCTAAACGGATTTCCCTAACGCAATGTGAACCTAGCCTTAGGGAAAAATAATAAAATTAAAAAAAATGTATTTATTTCCATTTTCCCATTAGGGTTAGGGTTAGGGCTAGGGTTAGGGCTAGGGTTAGGGTTTGGATTACATTTACGGTTGGGATTAGGGTTGGGATTAGAATTAGGGGTGTGTCAGGGTTAGGTGTGTGGTTAGGGTTACAGTTGGGATTAGGGTTAGGGGTGCGTTTGGATTAGGGTTTCATTTATAATTGGGGGGTTTCCACTGTTTAGACACATCAGGGGCTCTCCAAACGCGACATGGCGTCCGATCTCAATTCCAGCCAATTCTGCATTGAAAAAGTAAAACAGTGCTCCTTCACTTCCGAGCTCTCCCGTGCGCCCAAACAGGGGTTTACCCCAACATATGGGGTATCATCGTACTCGAGACAAATTGGACAACAACTTTTTGGGTCCAAGTTCTCTTGTTATCCTTGGGAAAATAAAAATTTGGGGGGCTAAAAATCATTTTTGTGGGAAAAAAAAGGATTTTTCATTTTCACGGCTCTGCGTTGTAAACTGTAGTGAAACACTTGGGGGTTCAAAGTTTTCACAACACATCTAGATAAGTTCCGTGGGAGGTCTAGTTTCCAATATGAGGTCACTTGTGGGTGGTTTCTACTGTTTGGGTACATCAGGGGCTCTGCAAATGCAACGTGACGCCTGCAGACCAATCCATCTAAGTCTGCATTCCAAATGGCGCTCCTTCCCTTCCGAGCTCTGCCATGCGCCCAAACAGTGGTTCCCCCCCACATATGGGGTATCAGCGTACTCAGGACAAATTGAAAAACAACTTTTGGGGTCCAATTTATTCTGTTACCCTTGTAAAAATACAAAGCTGGGGGCTAAAAAATCATTTTTGTGAAAAAAAAAAAGAATTTTTATTTTCACGGCTCTGCGTTATAAACTGTAGTGAAACACTTAGGGGTTCAAAGTTCTCACAACACATCTAGATAAGTTCCTTGGGAGGTCTAGTTTCTAATATGGGGTCACTTGTGGGGGGTTTGTACTGTTTGGGTACATCAGGGGCTCTGCAAATGCAACGTGACTCCTGCAGACCAATCCATCTAAGTCTGCATTCCAAATGGCGCTCCTTCCCTTCCGAGCTCTGCCATGCGCCCAAACAGTGGTTTTCCCCCACATATGGGGTATCAGCGTACTCAGGACAAATTGGACAACAACTTTTGGGGTCCAATTTATTATGTTACCCTTGTGAAAATACAAAACTGGGGGCTAAAAAATAATTTTTGCGAAAAAATAAAAATTATTTTAACGGCTCTGCGTTATAAACTGTAGTGAAACACTTGGGGGTTCAAAGCTCTCAAAACACATCTAGATAAGTTCCTTAGGGGGTCTAGTTTCCAAAATGGTGTCACTTGTGGGGGTTTTTAATGTTTAGGCACATCAGGGGCTCTCCAAACCAACATGGCGTCCCATCTTAATTCCAGTCAATTTTGCATTGAAAAGTCAAATGGCGCTCCTTCCCTTCTGAGCTCTGCTATGCACCCAAAAAGTGGTTTACCCCCACATATGGGGTATCATCGCACTCAGGACAAATTGCACAACAACTTTTGTGGTCTAATTTCTTCTCTTACCCTTGGGAAAATAAAAAATTGGGGGCGAAAAGATCATTTTTGTGAAAAAATAAGATTTTTTATTTTTACGGCTCTGCATTATAAACTTCTGTGAAGCACTTGTTGGGTCAAAGTGCTCACCACACCTCTAGATAAGTTCCTTAAGGCGTCTACTTTCCAAAATGGTGTCACTTGTGGGGATTTCAATGTTTAGGCACATCAGGGGCTCTCCAAACGCAACATGGCATCCCATCTCAATTCCAGTCAATTTTGCATTGAAAAGTAAAATGGCGCTCCTTCCCTTCCGAGCTCTGCCATACGCCCAAACAATGGTTTACACCCATATATGGGGTATCAGCGTACTCAGGACAAATTGGCCAACAATTTTTGAGGTCCAATTTCTTCTCTTACCCTTGGGAAAATAAAAAATTGGGGGCGAAAAGATCATTTTTGTGAAAAAATAAGATTTTTTATTTTTACGGCTCTGCATTATAAACTTCTGTGAAGCAATTGGTGGGTCAAAGTGGTCACCACACATCTAGATAAGTTCCTTAGGGTGTCTACTTTCCAAAATGGTGTCACTTGTGGGGGGTTTCAATGTTTAGGCACATGAGGGGTTCTCCAAACGCAACATGGCGTCCCATCTCAATTCCTGTCAATTTTGCATTTAAAAGTCAAATGGCGCTCCTTTCCTTCCGAGCTCTGCCATGCGCCCAAACAGTGGTTTACCCCCACATATGGGGTATCAGCGTACTCAGTACAGATTGTACAACAATGTTTGGCATCCATTTTATCCTGTTACCCTTGGTAAAATAAAACAAATTGGAGCTGAAATAAATTTTGTGTGAAAAAAGTTAAATATTCATTTTTATTTAAACATTCCAAAAATTCCTGTGAAACCCCTGAAGGGTTAATAAACTTCTTGAATGTGGTTTTGAGCACCTTGAGGGGTGCAGTTTTTAGAATGGTGTCACATTTGGGTATTTTCTATCATATAGACCCCTCAAAATGACATCAAATGATATGTGGTCCCTAAAAAAAAATGGTGTTGTAAAAATGAGAAATTGCTGGTCAACTTTTAACCCTTATAACTCCCTAACAAAAAAAAATTTTGGTTCCAAAATTGTGCTGATATAAAGTAGACATGTGGGAAATGTTACTTATTAAGTATTTTGCGTGACATATCTCTGTGATTTAAGGGCATAAAAATTTAAAGTTGGAAAATTGCGAAATTTTCTAAATTTTCGCCAAATTTCCGTTTTTTTCACAAATAAACGCAAGTTATATCGAATAAATGTTACTACTAAAATGAAGTACAATATGTCACGAGAAAACAATGTCAGAATCGCCAAGATCCGTTGAAGCGTTCCAGAGTTATAACCTCATAAAGGGACAGTGGTCAGAATTGTAAAAATTGGCCCGGTCATTAACGTGCAAACCACCCTCGGGGCTTAAGGGGTTAAGAAAGTCGGGCCTCACTTTGCTGAATCTATTTCATCCCTACGTTTGTCTTTTCATCTTAACTCACAGTCATTATATGTGGGGGGCTGCCTTTTCCTTTGGGGTATTTCTCTGAGGCAAGGTAGGCTTATTTTCTATCTTCAGGCTAGTTAGTTTCTCAGGCTGTGCCGAGTTGCATAGGCAGAGTTAGGCGCAATCCACGGCTGCCTCTAGTGTTGTTTGGAGAGGATTAGGGATTGCGGTCTGCAGAGTTCCCACGTCTCAGAGCTCGTTCTATTATTTTGGGTTATTGTCAGATCACTGTATGTGCTCTGACCGCTATGTCCATTGTGATACTGAATTGCCTATCACAACAACATATCCTCTGGATTACAGTCACTAAACACGCCAGTCCACCTCTTGAGGCCAGTTGCCGTGGGCGACTGCACCGCTGTGTACACTGTGGGGTGCCAGGCTTTTCAGCTGCCTTGGCTGTTTGGCAGTGGAGCACTGCAGCGCCTTCTGCTCTGTACTCCTGCCAACACCAGACTGACACTGACTCTGAACCTGACACACCCAAACCCTATTCTGCAGGAGTTTTAACTAGAATCTGTGACCTTCAGCCACAAGGAAAACCTGGCCAGGAATGAAACGGACTGCACGACTACCATCCTGTAGTTTGTTTCAAAAGACAGGTTTTCCAGTTTTTCTGCTTGTCCAGGACTAACACTTACTTTAGTCTGCATTGCAACCACAGCTATGCCTATGACCGCAATGCCCTCTCATGGCCTCAATACGCCTCCGTGCACATTCTGAGGGCAACATATAGTGACCCTCACATGTAACAATAACTGCCTCCCACTGTATATAGCACAAGCTCATTTTTCTATCTCTGACACAATTTCATAGTAAGTCTTATAAATTATTATATCTTTATGTTTTGGACACTTGCAAGGCTTTGTATATATAAAATGCTAGAAAGAATCGTTCATCTCCTATTTCACAAAGAGCCTGACACAAATCTGTGATCATTAGCGACTAATTAATTGCAGCATACAATTATTATACATAGCTAAAATACGGGTATGTGCACGCGTTGCGGTTTTTCTTGCGGATCCGCAGCAGTTTTCCATGTGGTGTACAGTACAATGTTAACCTATGGAAAACAAAAACCGCTGTGCACATGCTGCGGAAAAAAACGCGCGGAAACGCTGCGGTTTATTTTCCGCAGCATGTCAATTCTTTGTGCGGAATCCGCAGCGGTTTGGCACCTGCTCCATATTAAAAATCTGCAGGTGTAAAACTGCAGGTGGAAACCGCACAAAAAACCGCGATAAATCCGCAGTACTTTTTGCACTGCGGATTTACTCAAATCTGCTGCGGAAAATTCCGCAATGGAATCCGCAGCGTGTGCACATGGCCTAATAAGAATAATGACTGTAAGACTCTTAAATAAATATTGCTGACATATTCGTGGGTTGGGTGCTATGTATCTGGTCACTGGGTCCGGACCGTCAGCAATCAGACACTTGAGTTGATCAGGGCAGTCCCTATACACGGATGAAGATGACCGAGCTCTGTGCTCTGTGCATAGGTGATACATGTTGCTTCTGGGAAGATCCCTATAATGACAATAATTATACATCTCTGAACCTGTATACCTTCTCTGCTACGTGTGGAACAATGCCGCTGTTGCGCTGCACATTTGGCTGTGGTCATGTTGTGCTTTCCTTTTATATGAATAATTACTCACTGATACCTAATTGTATGTGACTTCATTCAGTGCAAGTGATAAAACATGGATTACAACCATGGGAAGTGAGGAGAGGAAGCAATTTTATTAAGTACTGTGACCTCACAAATGTCATTACACATTATTCTTGTAAGTGGAATAATTCCTGGCTTATTAATGTCAAACATTGTTGTAACATTGTGAAATATAGTGACTCTGTACAAGCGCAAAATGTTCTGTACAAATCATGTATGGCCCCATAGACTTCTATGGGTTTTAGTGTTCTTCTAATTTCATATACAGAAAAAAAATGACTCATGCTCTATTAAACCCCATGGTGCAGAAGTAGGGGTACAACTGTGACGACACCCTTTGCCACTGTATCAGCTTAACCCCTTCATGACCTTGGGATTTTCCGTTTTTACGTGCTCGTTTTTCGCTCCCTTCCTTCCCAGAGCCATAACTTTTTTATTTTTCCGTCATTATGGCCATGTGATGTCTTATATTTTGCGGGAAGAGTTGTACTTTTGAACGACATCATTGGTTTTATCATGATGCATACTAGAAAATGGGAAACAAATTCCAGGTGCGGTGAAATTGCAAAAAAAAGTGCAATCCCGTGCGTGTTTTTTGTTTGGCTTTTTTGCTAGGTTCACTAAATGCTAAAACTGACCTGCCATTATAATTCTCCAGGTCATAGACACCAAACATGTCTAGGTTATTTTTTATCTAATGTGGTGAAAAAAAATTCCAAACTTTGCTAAAAAAAAAAAAAAAATCGTCATTTTCCGATACCAGTAGCGTCTCCATTCTTCGTATCTGGCATCGGGTTAGGGCTTATTTTTTACGTGCTGAGCTGACGTTTTTATTGATACCATTTTGGTGCAGATATGTTCTTTTGATCGTCCATTATAGCATTTTAATGCAATGTCGCGGCGACAAAAAACACGTAATTTTGGTGTTTTGAATTTTTTACTCTCTACGCCGTTTAGCGATCAGGTTAATCCTTTTTTTATTGATAGATCGGGCAATTCTGAACGCGCCAATACCAAATATGTATATGTTTGATTTAATTTTTATTATTTTATTTTGAATGGGGCGAAAGGGGGGTGATTTAAACTTTTATATTTTTTTTATTTATTTCATATTTTTTAAACATTTTTTTTTCTTTTGCCATGCTTCAATAGCCTCCATGGGAGGCTAGAAGCTGGCATAGCCTGATCGGCTCTGCTACATAGCAGGAATCATCAGATCGCTCCTATGTAGCTTAATTACAGGCTTGCTATGAGCGCCGACCAAAGGGTGGCGCTCACAGCAAGCCAGCATCAGCAACCACAGAGGTCTCAAGGAGATGCATCGCTGACCCCCGATCATGTGATGGGGTCGGCGATGAGCGCATTTCCGGCCGCACGGCCGGAAGCGGTAGTTAAATGCCGCTGTCAGCGTTTGACAGTGGTATTTAACTAGTTAATAGCGGCGGATGGATCGCGATTCTACTCGCCGCTATTGCGCGCACATTTCAGCTTTTCAAAACAGCTGACATGTTGCGGCTTTGATGTGGGCTCACCGCCGGAGCCCACATCAAAGCAGGGGATCTGACCTCGGACGTTCTATCCCATCTGAAGTCAGAAAGGGGTTAATGAACACATTTCTACTATGTGCTTGTGGCTTTCCATACATACTGCAGTATAAAAACTATTATGACACCTACATGTTACGCCTGCAGGAGTTTTTATAAAGTCCCATTCTAAATCCATATGCATTAATAGGCTTGAACAGCTTCCACTCTTCTGGGAAGGCTTTCTACAAGAATTTACAGTACGGCTTTGGGAATTTTTACCCATTTATCCAGAAGATAATTTGTGAAGTCAGATACGATCTGGCTCATAATTTCCATTCTAGTTCATCCCCAAGAGATTCAGTAGGGTTGGGGACAAGTCTCTTTGTGGCCAGTAAAGTTTTTCCACACCAAACTCACCCAAAATGTGTTTATCGACCTTGCTGGAAAAGAAAACCATCTTGCCCAAACTGTCTTGGTATATCAAAGAATTAAGATTTTTCTTCAATGAAACTAAGGAGATGAAACCAACCTCTCACTATTTTCCGTCAACACCAATCTTGACACATTATGGTCAAGCAGGTCATGTTTTCTTGGCATTTACCAGACACAGACTAGCCATAAGGTTTGCGGCATACAAACCGTTATCGAGTCAGCAGAGCACTGGTAACTTTTATACACAATGCATCACAGCACTCAGTGACCCCGCTCTGCAACTTTATGTAGTCTGCACATTCATGGCTGAGTTGATGTGGTCCCTAAACTCTTCCACTTATCAATATTAATGTAAAGAGGTAGCGGACAGAAAACGCATTAAATAACATCTCACAGCGCCTGCAAGTATATGCTGCCATATGCTGTTTGGACTGGATAGGCAGAAACTGGAGGACAAACAGTATGTTCCCTGTAGGGAAGGATTTGAGGGGGGCTGCTGGTCTGGTGACAGCTGTTGGGTAGTTGCTAAACATAAAAGGCCAGGATGGTGAAGCGGAGGACAGGTGGTGACAATATGTGAAAAGAAGACATGAACAGTGGAACGAGCTTGTGGCCATCTTTGCAGAAGAACTACAAGAGAGTGACCTGAACCAGGAACAGGCAAGACGTCGTAGGTCAAGTATCGAAGACTTGATTTCGCAGGTCAAGTACCGAAGACCAGAATTCACCGGTTAAGCGCCAAAGGAATCTCGCTGAGCTTCGAATAAGTAGGAACGCTGGCCACACTTAAAAGGTTCTGAGTGAATCGGGCTGTTACTTCCATTGTATACTTAAGGTACCAGATGGGGGCTGGGGCCCTTCTTCAGAGATAGGAGACGACCAGTGTGATGAGCAAACTGTGTACCAAGTGATTCGTATATATAGGACTTGCGGCTTATTGGGAAATAGTGGTAACCCCAGTTAGGGCCAGTGTAACAATCGGAGTCGTTAAGTTAGAACATAAAGGCTAAGCATTGCTCATTAACTGTCATTTTACTGTCAGATAGTAAGGACAGTGTATATAATACTACGTTGCATAGATACCTACTTAGTCACGTCGCTGTATTCGGATAGTGCCATAATATATGGTATTGACTTTACTATTGGCATCCACAATACTGTGCTTACTTGTATGCATATATAAACTGATAGATTTTCTTTCTGTGTTAGTCATATAGTGTTGGTCGATTACCATTGTCTCCTCATTGTCTGCACTGTTGCATGCACGGAACCTATATACATTAACACTCACAGTTGATGGTGGAATATGTAGGGAGAAGAAATTTCACAAACTGACGTGTTACAACAAAGGGATCTTCTTACAGCTGCCATTTTTTATACACCTGTTGTGTTATACAATGTACCTACCCAAAAAAGTTTTCCATCCTAATTTTGCCATCTTGATCCCCTTGAGATATTGGGTTGTCATCCAGATTTCTACAGACCGAAAGTTATCTGTGTATATTAAGCTTCATTCTTTATTCATAATTGAGAATTAACCAGGATCAGATGAACAGGGACAAAATGAAACCTGCAAAGGAGATGCAGAATTTTTCAATAATTTTTTTAATGGAAATTTTAAAATAAAGAAACAAATCTTTAAAAGGCTCTTTTGTATGAACTCTGCTTTACTCATTCATAGGTTTGCACTTGGTAAAAGTAACATGTGGTAGTCCAGGATCAGAACTCAGCAACTGTCATTTTAGGATTAGCTGCTCTGATATGTGCTGGATGCTCCCGTACTTTCAGATTCCAAATCCAAATGAAGGCTAAAACTGTACATTGTTTAATAGCTGACCCAGCAGAGGGCCACAGTGTAGGAATGTTATATGGGCTCCTTACTGTTAAAGGGTTCCTCTCAACATTAACAGTTGTCTGTTACCCAAGGATACATGAGGACTTCAGATTGGCAGGGATCTAAAATCACTCCAATCACCACTACCCTGTTGCACTGGTTTGGAGTGATGATCACACATGTGCACCAGCACCACTCCCTACATTGTCTGTCGAACTGTTATGTTTTTTTTTTCTCTCCCAGTTCATAGACAATGATTGGTGCAGTAGAGCGCATGTGGCCATGGCTCCTTTCCGATGATGCATTTCAGAGCCCCGATCGGATTCTCAGGATCAGTATGCAGGGGTTGTCTCATCTTCTCAAGTAGGAATACAGCATTCCCAGTCTCCTGCCTTGTTGCTTGTATGGCGGTGGTGTGCTTCAGATTGATTGAGAGCTCAGTCTATAGCATCATTGCTCTGTTGGGCCAAACTGTGCACTCTCTGATGCTACCGAGGCAAAGCTGCTTCATATCGTAGCATAGGTGGAGAGCGATGGCACTGAAGTTGGCCACAGGCGGAGTGAAAATTTTCCATAAGTGATCTACCAGCATCAAAGCAGTGCCTACAAGGTCTATTGGAAAAATACTTGGAATCATTGCACTTTTGGACATTGCTGCTGCTGCTGCTAACCAATTAAGCGCCATTGTCAGTATCTGACAGTGGCGTTTAAACTGAACGCATGTGCTCCTATTGGCACCCCATGATGCGATTGCAGAGTGCCTGTTGAGGGTTCCCATTGCTGCCATCTTGGTCCTTCTCTGATGTTCAGCTATATAGTGAGCTTCAGAGGAGACCACAACTTTTACTATACAATTCAGCGCTGTCGTATTTCAGTGTTTATTACAAGGGATCAGACAAGCATAGGTTCAAGTCCCCTAAGAAAACTAAGCAATAAGGTAAAAAAAAAAAAAATTTGTCAAATATCAAAACCTTAAAAATAAAATCATAAAAGTTGAAGTTGAATCACCTCCTTTTTCACTCTTTAAAAATGAAGAAAGCAAAATACATTTAGTATGGCATGTTAGGACACTTGGAAAATGGGTCACAAACTTTATTTATTTATTTTTACAAATTTCAAAAAAAATTTCTCCACTTATATAAAAAAAAAACGACAAAACAAACGTGCGTTTGGTTTATCCGGAATTATACCTGGAAAATCATGATTCAGAGTAATTTTGTACCACAGAATATATGCTGTAAAAATAAAACAAAAAAAACCATGTCAGGTTCTGCTTATGATTTGACTGAACCCGCTGTTGCTTTATCTAGGTATACATTTTATTGGAGGCAAATAGCACATCGATGCTTGCTGCTTTTATCTCACGGAGGGACAGATCTCTTTAGACTCTTCCAAAAGTGACGGGCCGGCCATAAATCAGCCTTGTGCAACTGTTCCTAGTGGTAAGGCTGTCAGACTTGAAACTCAGGTAATTTCTTGTTAGTGTCTACTTACACATCAGGGTGTCATAAATTTAAGTCTTTAAAGGACTAGTTAAATATTAAATGAAAATAGATACCTTGATCTGGATGAAGCAGCCTGTAATCATTGACTTAGAAAAAGTCTGGAGCTTATAATAATGAAAGGACTGTCGACTGTTATGTAAAAACGCTAAAATGAGCGTTAACTCTTCTATTTCCATAGCAGCCTTGTTTGTGGGTAAATTCCTGGTGTTGTGAGCAGACAAACATCATTCCCATGTCCCCCTAGTATGGGGCTGATTCGCTTCAATAACTTCTATGTGCAGTGGAGGCCGGTTATAAGGTCCATGGAATATACTGACATACAGCTTGGCTGAGTGGCACTAGTGCTTTCATAGATGTGTTCAGGAGGACCTAAGTACTAAGCTTCCACAGCAATGTCCTCAACTACAATAAATGTGTATTACTTGTGTTACTCTATTACAGGTCAATCTGAGGGAAACCAGGTTGAAGTTTTCCTCAACCACGCATTTGATGATGTCCACAAACATACCGAGAAGCAAATTTGCAGTGTTAGTGTCAAGGAGAAGTTTTGTGGATCATGTGGACAGAAAAGTAGGGGAACCCATAGTTAACATTGGTTTGGAGCATTTAGAAGTCCAATGCGAATTTCATTAAAATTTGTGTCTCCTAATACAGCATTAGAGTCATGGTTCTTACAGTAAACCGATCTACCAGTCAAATATCAGAAATGAAAAGACTACAAGTCACGAAAGCACCCCTATTCTGATAGCCACACACCCCACCAGCACCATAATATGGTTCCACAAATGCTCAGACCACTTAAGTGCTTTCGTTGGGGAAGAAAACTTTTAAAAAGCCATTGAAATTCCAACTGCCCTATCGTTCCACCACCCTCTCCTCTGACAGGTGATAGTAATTGGACCCCCCAGAAACATCAGATTGTTTTCCTCAAATCGGTGGGGTCTGCTGACTTTCATTAAATGAGCATCTGCAGCATGTCACTTCTTTCACCATCTTTGCAGGGATTCTCACCCATTTGAAGAGATGGAGGAAAAACGCAAACAAAACCCATGTCAAAAATATTTTTGCAGCGGTTTTCTCTGCACCAAAATCCAGAGTAGGGGCAGGAAGAAAACACTGCAAAAACACCACCCAAAGGATAGTGGCTACATACACTGCTAAAGCCTCTAAAGAAGTTGTGCTACCTGAAGAATATATCTAAAACAATATTTAATAATGATGACGAAAATCTTTGGAGTCTCTGAAGTTTATAATTAGTGATATTTGGAGCCAGAACATAAAACTGTGACCCTGTGTCTGGTGAGAGATCATCCATTTAGGTTTTTCTATTAAAGTTTTTGGTTTCCAAGCCCCTCAGGTTGTTGATTAGTAAACGTGCACTGGAGAATGACATCAATGTTGGCAATTTGTATTTGATAAATCTTGAATTACAGTTTTGGCAAGCTGTAATATCTTTAGGGTGTTGGCATCTTGCAGTGTGGATTTGATTGCTAAATATCTTCTCTCTGTATTGGACTTGCTGAAACACGACTGTTAGACATATGCTACTTAAGTTGTAAATCTCTAATTAAATAATAAAGGGGAAAATATGCAGGTTCCCAGACGATCATTCTGATATACATATAAAATTGCCCTATGATGATCACTAACATACAAAATATACTGTATAAATCTTAGTCTTCACACACTATCTCGACCAATACCGTTAGATTACACAATATCCACAGATCCTTATCACAAAACAGTCCACCAAAGGTGGCAGACCCTACTTATTCCAGGTTGGCATGCCATGCTGCTACCTTTATGGCCATCCATTTATCAGCATACAGTTGTGCTCTTCAGATGTTATGGCAGCATTGACGCTATATAATGACCTGCTCGATAGTTAAGGCATAATCTTGTGGAGCATATGGTTTCCACAAATCCTATGACTTTGCTTATCTCCATCACTGCTTCTACTGATTATTTGTACCAAGTCCTAATAACACCTGGTATATACAGACTTTATCATCAATTAGACAGTCTTCTACAATGTGTACAGTAGCTCCTATTATGACCACCACCTGCTGCTTGCGTTCCCAAAAGGAACAAAATACATAAATGTTGTCCCTTGATGGCTTCCGGGCCATTGTAGGACATTAGCATCGTCTAGACATTATTTTATGGAAATATACTATCCAAGTGTTTATTAGCTATGCATAATCATACAGCTTTCGTATTATCCCTGCAGTAGGAGCTGCCCCAATTAAAAGGAAACCTCAGCAATGGTGCAATACTAATAATATTAATAATTACCTTTACCTGATCTTTCGTAATAAAGGAAGAAACATTACATACAGTAACATGGACCTAGTTTTAATAGCAAAACTTTGTGGATTTCCAAATGAGCACAGCTCACAAGGTGTATGCAGAAGGAACAAAGTAGTAGATCTTATCCACACGGTCATTGTTTCTGCTTAGTGAAAGAAATCTTATTAATTGCCATTTTCATGAATGGTTTCAGTCACCACAACCTGTTTCTAGGAATGTGGTTCTTTTTAACTAATTTTATAAATATTTCCTGTTCTTATAAAGCTGATTTAGGTCTATAGTTTATGTATCCTGATGATTGTATTATTTTTTAAACTTCAGAAACAACGGAGAATGAGACATATATACGTCTATGTCCAGTATTCTGATACTTTCCGGCTATAAATACTGTGAAGAAGAAAAAGTCACAGTGGGTGATGTTCACGTCTTTGGTAAATCTGTGTTTTCTATATAGTGTAAAACAATAGCAATTAGTGTAACTCCTAACAAAGGTAAATGCTTCTGGGGAAAGAGCAACAAGGAGCTTAGATGTCTGTTTGTGGTTGAGATAATCTGCCGGGTAAACTTTTCAATTCATGGACAACTTCATTAAACTTCTTTGGAGTCTACACTTTATAGCCACGTTGATATATTGTGTATTATACAAGTAGCAAGTAACTAAAACAATATAGTTTATATATATATTTGTCTTTTATAGTTAAACTGAATGTGCAATATATAAAATCTATCGTATTATCTGCATCATATTAGCCGCTCCCGTATTCAGCGTCATTTATTTTATAGGTTATTAGAACTCATTACATTTTCTATAGAATATATCTCAAATAATGTAACAATGTAGCATTTAAATAGTCTGGTCAATATGCAGACAGAGTGTGCGGTGCCAGGACCTACTATTAACAAGGGTTGCTAGGTAATAAATTGCTCAGGTAAGTGGTATGAAACTGCAAGGAAAACAGTGTAGACAATCGTCTTTTAACAAGCGTGGACTGCTATTTCGTTTTTCTAACGTGTAAATACTCTGACAAAATAAGTTTCTTCCTTGTTCCAATCACCTCAAACTTAAGCAGTCAAAAAGCAATGAAATAACTTAGCAAGATGGCATTAAGTAACAAGAATTGTATTTTGTCTATTAAAGAAGGACTTCTATCAAAATATTTATCCTATTAATATATTGCAATCATCATATTATATAGCACTGTGTACTTACAATTACTCATTTTGCCTTTCTACACAGGTAATTATTCTCTTTTCCAACTGACTAGCTGAATGATTCTACTCTCTATGTAGAAACTGGAAGTCTCTTTTTACTGTATGAGTCAGATGTCTCTGGCAGGGGGAGGAGCTGGGTCAGGAGATGAAGAGGGGAACAATAATTGCAGGGACAATAGACTTCCTATTTGTACATAGAGCAAAGAATTAGCTGGGTAGAAAGGCAAAATGAACAATTGTAAGTACACGTGTACTATATAATTGTCTACGGGTACCGTCACACAGTGGCACTTTTGTCGCTACGACGGTACGATTCGTGACGTTCCAGCGATATCCATACGATATCGCTGTGTCTGACACGCAGCAGCGATCAGGGATCCTGCTGAGAATCGTACGTCGTAGCAGATCGTTTGGAACTTTCTTTCGTTGCTGGATCTCCCGCTGTCATCGCTAGATCGGTGTGTGTGACACCGATCTAGCGATGCGTTCGCTTGTAACCAGGGTAAACATCGGGTTACTAAGCGCAGGACCGCGTTTAGTAACCCGATGTTTACCCTGGTTACCAGCGTAAATGTAAAAAAAAACAAACAGTACATACTTACATTCCGGTGTCCGTCAGGTCCCTTGCCGTCTGCTTCCCGCACTCACTGACTGCCGGCCGTAAAGTGAAAGCAGAGCACAGCGGTGACGTCACCGCTGTGCTGTGCTTTCACTTTACGGCCGGCAGTCAGTGAGTGCGGGAAGCAGACGGCAAGGGACAGACACCGGAATGTAAGTATGTACTGTTTGTTTTTTTTACATTGACGCTGGTAACCAGGGTAAACATCGGGTTACTAAGCGCGGTCCTGCGCTTAGTAACCTGATGTTTACACTGGTTACCGGCATCGTTGGTCGCTGGAGAGCTGTCTGTGTGACAGCTCTCCAGTGACCACACTACGACTTACCAACGATCACGGCCAGGTCGTATCGCTGGTCGTGATCGTAGGTAAATCATATAGTGTGACGGTACCCTAAGGGTCACTTCTGTCTGTCTGTCTGTCACGGATATTCATTGGTCGCGGCCTCTGTCATGGAAATCCAAGTCGCTGATTGGTCGCGGCAAAACAGCCACGACCAATCAGTGACGGGCACAGTCCGGAAGAAAATGGATGCTCCTCACTCCCCGAAGTCAGTGCCCGACGCCCGCATACTCCCCTCCGGTCACCGCTCACACAGGGTTAATGCCAGCGGTAACGGACCGCGTTATGCCGCGGGTAACGCATTCCATTACCGCCATTAACCTTGTGTGTCCCCAACTTTTTACTATTGATGCTGCCTATGCGGCATCAATAGTAAAAAAATGTAATGTTAAAAATAATAAAAAAACAAAAAACCTGCTATACTCACCCTCCGGAGTCCGCCGAGCCGCTCGCGCCTGCCGCCATCTTCTGTTCCCAGCGATGCATTGCGAAATTACCCAGAAGACTTAGCGGTCTCGCAAGACCGCTAAGTCATCTGGGTAATTTCGCAATGCATCATGGGAACGGAAGATGGCGGCAGCCGCACGCCTATCGCAGGAGCTTCGGTGGATCCCAGGGGTGAGTATATAACTATTTTTTATTTTAATTATTTTTTTAACAGGGATATGGTGCCCACACTGCTGTATACTACGTGGGCTGTGTTAGATACTACGTGGGCTGTGTTAGATACTATGTGGGCTGTGTGATATACTCCGTGGGCTGTGCTAGATATTACGTGGCCACTGTTATATACTGTGTGGGCAGTGTTATATACTACGTGACTGGGCAATATACTACGTGGCTCTGTGCTGTATACTACGTGATTCTGTGCTGTATACTACATCGCTGGGCAATATACTACGTGGCTCTGTGCTGTATACTATGTGGTTCTGTGCTGTATACTACGTCGCTGGGAAATATACTACGTGGCTCTGTGCTGTATACTACGTCGCTGGGCAATATACTACGTGACTGGGCAATATACTACGTGGCTGGGCAATATACATGGCTGGGCAATATACTATGTGTCTGTGCTGTATACTACGTGGCTCTGTGCTGTATACTACGTCGCTGTGCGATATATTACGCGACTGGGCAATACATTACGTAGCTAGGCAATATACTACGTAGCTGGGCAATATACTACGCGGCTGGGCAATATACTACGCGACTGGGCAATATATTACGCGACTGGGCAATATACTATGTGACTGGGCAATACACTACTTGACTGGGCAATATACTACGTGGCTGGGCAATATACTACGTGGCTGGGCAATATACTACGTGGCTGGGCAATATACTACTTGGGCTGTGCAATATACTACGTGGCTGGGCAATATACTACGTGGACATGCATATTCTAGAATACTCGATGCGTTAGAATCGGGCCACCATCTAGTTCCTATATAATATGATGACTGCACTACATTAAGAGGATAAAATCTTTGATGGGAGAGCTGCTTTAATATTATTGACATTTAGATACATGATTTCTAAGTGACTAATAAGACTGTTCACACTAAAATGCTCTGCTGGTTCTATCGTACGATAAACGTTCACTTGGAGTGGATTCCGTCATCTTGAAATAAAAAAAGTGTTGTATCAGAATGAAAAGGAGAAAAAGATTGGTAGGATCCTAGTCTTCCATGCACATCATTAATCTGTCACTATCGGAGCAGGGTCCTGCGAAATTCCTCTTCCATTACTTGAATGCTGGCATCCTGGACGCTTTTGATGTTTACATGGTCCTCGCAACATCATGACGCCACCTGAGGTCTAGTTTGTAGGCCTCTCATGACACCATGACGTGCATCGAGCCATGATAGGGGCCTTGTAAATATCAGCGGTGCCTAGAATGCTGGCATTGAAAGTTCACAGGACTCTCCTTTGGCTGCCATGGAGTACCAATGTGGAAGGCAGGCTACTGTCTTGTAATTTTTTTTGCTCAACTATAATACAGAGCCATTCTTTTCATACAATCTGCGGCGATTGCTGATTGAAGCTCCAAACTGACAATGATAGCTGAGTGATGCACCCTTCTGCTGCTGCTCCCAAGTATTCTGTTTTGGTCATTTAAAAAAAAAACAAAAAAACGCCATACGGTTCCAGAGTTATGAAGCTTTTTATTGAGTGCTACATATATAATAAGCTGTCCGCTTTTGACCTAGTGACAGGTCCTCTATAAATAGTTGTGTGGTCTAAAATTCCCTTCCATATGTGGTATTTGGGAAAATGGGGGTCTTGTGCTGGTAGACCTGGTGAGTCCATGTACTACATAAAACACCATCTGAATGTAAATGGCTGCACATACAACTCCATCTGCTCAATAGCATCTGTAGGTTAGGGAGGTGGCACATTAGGGGGTATAGTAGAAATGGATTTCATTCTCTAGCATGCAACACCTACATTATGGAAGCAATGGCAGTGTTTCTATACAGATTGACTGTGTTAATCAAATACTTATAGAAGTTAGGAAACCTGAAAACAAATGGACACTAGAGCTAACTAAACATAATATAAACTTTAATTGTAAATATTTAAAAAAAAACACAATAACATTTTTTGGTAATAGATGCAACAAAAAAAGTGATAGAGAACAACTTAGTACCGCATCAGAGAAACAGGAAACATGAATAGCCTAGAGAAATGGCAGCATACTCAAAATATCCTACAAGTAATCTCATCAATATAGCTTCATGAATTAGGCCATTTCGACTTCTTTTTGATAAAATCATTTGATTCTCTGTATAAGTCGTTTGTCATTACCCTGTGGCCTTTGTCAGTGCTATTCGTGTTTCCTGTTTCTCAGATGCTGTACTAGGTTGTTCTCTATCACTTTTTTTGTTGCATCTATTACCAAAATTTTTTATTGTATTTTTTTAAATATTTACAATTAAAGTTTATATTATGTTTAATTAGCCCTAGTGTCCATTTGTTTTCTGTATTGTACATGGCAAAGTGTGGATACTTGTTATGCCCCTTGTTTGGATTATAGAAGTTAGGGTATGTTTACATGGTCAGGAATCACACAAATCATATAAGAAAAAAAGCACCAATAAATACCAAATATAAAAGCAACAAAGTTTATTAAATATATTTAGAGTAAGAACACAAAATAAACAAAAAAGGGGAATATGACAGGGTGAGCCAGAAGCAGGTGGCACCAAACAGAGACAGGTTCCCTCAGGTATGTACATACACATGCACCGGGGACGGTGGCACCTCAGAGCTCCAGTGTTCACCTAGGTACGTACTTTCATTACTTGATCCTTTTGTGGGTCTCTTTTCGCTCTTGGTGTACAGGTGGTATACAGCCCCCCACACTCTCTTTGTGCATATATGTATCTCTGCACATTGTATCGGTTTATCTAGTCCTGAGCATAATCTACTGCATGTGTATGTACATACCTGAGGGAACCTGTCTCGGTTTGGTGCCACCTGCTTCTGGCTCACCCTGTCATATTCCTCTTTTTTGTTTATTTTGTGTTCTTACTCTAAATATATTTAATAAACTTTGTTGCTTTTATATTTGGTATTTATTGGTGCTTTTTTTCTTATATGATTTGTGTTATCAGTGGCACTTACCTCTATACCTTTGCACCATTCTTGACGTGGTAGTGGGTGCAGACCTTATCTTTTTTGCTCTATGGTCAGGAATCAGTAGCGCTTTAGACGCAGCACATGTCCGCTCCGTCCAAAGCGCTGTAGGCTTTTGAACACAGGCGATTCCGTATGTGTTAATTGAACTGTGCGGAATCACCACGCCCAATACATTGTACAGGAACATTTATCTTGCGGAGATTGAGTGTCTCCACAAGATAAATTGACATGCTGCGGTCTGGAAAGACGCGCTGCATGTGCGTCTCTGCAGGGAAGCTACGGGTGCAGATGCATGCATAGCAGACATGGGATTTCTTCAAATCCCATCCACTATGTTGTAACATCTGGCCACTGCCGATGTACGCAACGTCCAACCCGCAGCATTTACTGACCGTGGGAACATACCATAAAAAGCTGCTTGGCATTCACGTAGGATGTAGGCTGAATAATCATTGGCCATAACTGATGATTGTCAATTTCTCAATTTGTTTTTTTAAGATTATCATGGGTTCAAACCCAACTAGATTGATTCAAGATTTCCCCTTGGGACATTCTGGCTGCCCCTATAAACATAAAATTGCCACAATTTTCAAGATCTGATAGAAAAATATTATTTTGCACAAGACATCACTGGTTATCCAGAAATGAAATATGATAATCAGTACATCAGGTGGATTGGGCATTTTGCAGATTAGGGACTGAATAGTTTGCCAACTCCTGGTGACTAATACATTTTACTACCCATGATAACTCATTATCCTGAGGGTTTACTTTAGAGTATCCTATTGAAATGCTAAATCAGGCTTTTACTGTGAAGGCTAACTGTCCTGCAGTGTGTTTAGATAGGCCTGTTGAGGAACAAAGCTGTCCCAGACATGTCCTGCTGCTAATAAACACCATTCTTGTTTAGCCACTTTCCAAAAATGAGAGCACCTCAGGAACAGATTAGTGTTAAATCCTTCAGGTGATATGAGCTGGATTACAAGGTTGCCACATTGATTTTGTTTTCTTTTTTTGGACAGTTAACAAAAAAATTCTACACTGTCAATATTTTTTTACGGGCACATTGGAAAACCATGTCAAATTATTAAGTCTATAAGTGCTTCTCACAAAAGTACAATATCATCAAAAAGTTCAATTTAGTTCAGTTCTTCAATACAAAACGTGAAACTCATACATTATATTAGATAGAGTCATTACAAACAGAGTGATCTATTTCAAGTGTTTATTTCTGTTAATGTTGATGATTATGACTTACAGCCAATGAAAACCCAAAAGTCATTGTCTCAGTAAATTAGAATACTTTATAACACCAGCTTGAAAAATGATTTTAAAATCTGAAATGTTGGCCTACTGAAATGTATGTTCAGTAAATGCACTCAATACTTGGTCAGGGCTCCTTTTGCATCAATTTCTGAATCAATGCGGTATCGCATGGAGGCGATCAGCCTGTGGAATTGCTGAGGTGTTATGGAAGCCCAGGTTGCGTTGATAGCAGCCTTCAGCTCCTCTGCATTGTTGGGTCTGGTGTCTCATCTTCCTCTTGACAATACCTCAGGTTCTCTATGGGGTTAAGGTCAGGCGAGTTTGCTGACCAATCAAGCATAGTGATACTGTTGTTTTTAAAGCAGGTATTGGTACTGCCGTGTTTTATCAAGACCAAAGTCAGTGCAGCCTTCTACCAGGAAATTTTAGAGCACTTCATGCTTCCCTCTGCCAACAAGCTTTTTGGAGATGGAAATTTCATTCTCCAGCAGGACTTGTCACCTGTCCACACTGCCAAAAGTACCAATACCTGCTTTAAAAACAACAGTATCACTGTGCTTGATTGGTCAGCAAACTTGCCTGACCTTAACCCCATAGAGAATCTGAGGTATTGTCAAGAGGAACATGAGAGACACCAGACCCAACAATGCAGATGAGCTGAAGGCTGCTATCAAAGCAACCTGGGCTTCCATAACACCTCAGCAATGCCACAGGCTGATCGCCTCCATGCGATACCGCATTGATTCAGAAATTGATGCAAAAGTAGCACCGACCAAGTATTGAGTGCATTTACTGAACATACATTTCAGTAGGCCAACATTTCAGATTTTAAAATCATTTTTTCAAGCCGATGTTATAAAGTATTCTAATTTACTGAGACAATGACTTTTGGGTTTTCATTGGCTATAAGCCATAATCATCAACATTAACAGAAATAAACACTTGAAATAGATCACTCCGTTTGTAACGACTCTATATAATATATAAGCTTCACTTTTTTATATTTCAGAACTGAAATAAATTAACTTTTTGATGAAATTAGTGAGAAGCACCTGTAGCTATAGATCCTGATATGAAGACATCGGCTGCATTCACCGTGAACTGCAAAATAATGAGAATTACACTCATAATAATCATTATAAATTTGCTCAGCTTCACAAAATAATCATGGAAGCATCAATCATTTTTTTTACAGACAAAAGAGTGACTTATTTTTATAGACTGTGCAGGAGTGTCTGCATGTTTGGCAACCCTACTGGATTACCTTCCCCTTCCAATAATTAATCTTAGTTGCTCAAAATGATGTATTCTAGCACCATACCCATAAGTATATTTTATTAATAAATTGTTAATACATTTATAAGACCTGTGAAACACCATACTATTCTGGCAGGTTGAAAATCTGGAGGCAACTAGATCAGAGGAGACTGTAGGAGACCTGATAAGAGACATCTACAATCACTGGAGGCTATAACTCTGCCCGAGGCCCCATTTAGTCTGAATACATGCATACTGAAGTATGCACAGGTTTCGTTATGTTCAGTATGTAATGATTACAGATAAAGCTGTAGGAAAAAGGCTGCAAGCAGCAATATAAGCATGTTTATATAAATGCCCTCTAACAAGCAGTAAATTGAAGATAGGTTTCACGTGGGGCAAGTTTTTGTGCAATAAGTCACATCTAATGATTTTATGAATATATGATCCTGTCTTTCTTTAACTGGGGAAACATTGATTTGAATTGAAAAAGTGTAGTGTTTCATCCAGCAAAAAATATTTATAGGAATAGGTACAGTAAAGTCTAACAAGGAGACCACCATTTATCTAGAACTCATTTCTGACGTCAGTTACATCATAAAGACCACTCCTCATGAAGACCATTTTTCAATGCTACTTCAGGTGGTCATCTTAAAAAGGTTTAATTTAGGCCCACTGGCACTCCATTTGTTATATGCCAAGAAAAGTTATCAATGCACACCTCCATTGTATCCCCCTGCATGGGCACAACATGTGACAACTCAGGTCTAGTTAGCTCATGGAATGACTATGTTCAGGGTAAAATGATTGACACAGAAAGAAATCTCAATCCAACACAGTGAATTACAGTTTTATCTGGTCTTAACCAGATTTATCTCCTTGTTATACAGCAGAACAATTCACTTCCCAATACAAAACAGCTCGGACTTCTGACCAACTGAACATTACTCAGGTTTTCCTCACCTACAAGTCAAACAATGTCACACAAGGTGGTTCAGAGTAGCCTTGCAAGTCCACAAGACTTTCTTAGTTTATTGACCAATTCAACAATAGATGCAAAATCTTTATAGCCAAATAATGAGCACAGCTGCTTCATACTTTCTATCCTTAAAGGGTGTCCACATTTGCATTATTATTCACAAAGCATAGTACATTTTCTTTCTTGTATATTTGTGTCTTTTTTCATCTCCATTTGCAATTCTGTGATTCCACCTTCACATAACTGAATGGGCGGTTCTATTTTTTGCACTACTAAAACTACATTTCCTTGCAGCACACTACCTTCCCCCAGTGCTGCAGGCACCTCACTCTTCTGCGTGTATGTGACAAAACCCCATCTATATGAGTTGATGGTTCAGAGCTGTGCTGGAGGCAGGATGACTGATGAATGTGTAAGGCTGGTTTCACACTTGCATTTTAAAACGCAGTGTTTTAAACGCAAACGCATTTGGTGCAAAAACGCGTTTAAACGCAGCGTTTTTTGAGCGCATGTTTTTTTCGTTTAAACGCGTTTTGACGCGTTTAAACGCTTTTTTTTCCTGCGTTTGCGTTTTGGAAACGCATGATGAGAAGTGTGTGACAGCTGCCAATCATCAAAATCAACTAGAAAACCCACTATAAACATAAATACTTAGGGCTAGGATCCCTAGTAACCCTAGGGATCCTAACGCTAACCCAAACCCTAACCCTAACACAAACCCTAACCCTAGGGATCCTAACCCTAACACAAACCCTAACCCTAGAGATCCTAACCCTAACACAAACTCTAACCCTAACACAAACCCTAACCCTAGGGATCCTAACCCTAACACAAACCCTAACCCTAGGGATCCTAACCCTAACCCTAGAGATCCTAACCCTAACACAAACTCTAACCCTAACCCAAACTCTAAACCAAACTGTAAGACAAACTCTAACCCAAACTCTAACACAAACTCTAGCACAAACCCTAACACAAACCCTAACCCAAAATCTAACCCTAGGGATCCTAACCCTAGGGATCCTAACCCTAACACAAACCCTAACCCTAGGGATCCTAACCCTAGAGATCCTAACCCTAACACAAACTCTAACCCTAACCCTAACACAAACCCTAACCCTAAGGATCCTAACCCTAACACAAACCCTAACCCTAACCCTAACACAAACTCTAACCCTAACCCAAACTCTAACCCAAACTGTAAGACAAACTCTAACCCAAACTCTAACCCAAACTCTAGCACAAAACCTAACACAAACCCTAACCCTAACCCAAACTCTAACCCTAACCCTAGGGATCCTAACCCTAACACAAACCCTAACCCTAGGGATCCTAACACAAACCCTAACCCTAGGGATCCTAACCCTAACACAAACTCTAACCCTAACACAAACATAAACCCTAACCCTAGGGATCCTAACCCTAACACAAACCCTAACCCTAGAGATCCTAACCCTAACCCTAAAACACAAACTCTAACCCTAGGGATCCTAACCCTAACACAAACCCTAACCCTAGGGATCCTAACCCTAACACAAACTCTAACCCTAACACAAACCCTAACCCTAGGGATGCTAACCCTAATACAAACCCTAAACCTAACACAAACTCTAACCCTAACACAAACCCTAACCCTAGGGATCCTAACCCTAACACAAACCCTAACCCTAGGGATCCTAACCCTAACACAAACTCTAACCCTAACACAAACCCTAACGCTAGGGATCCTAACCCTAATACAAACCCTAACCCTAACACAAACTCTAACCCTAACCCTAAAACACAAACTCTAACCCTAGGGATCCTAACCCTAACACAAACCCTAACTCTAACCGTAACCCTAAGGGATCCTAACCCTAACCCTAAGGGTTAGGATCCCTAGGGTTAGGATCCCTAGGGTTAGGGCTACAGTTTGGGTTAGGGTTTGTGTTAGGGTTTGTGTTAGAGTTTGTGTTACAGTTTGTGTTTTAGGGTTAGGGTTTGTGTTAGGGTTAGGATCCCTAGGGTTAGGGTTTGTGTTAGGGTTAGGATCCCTAGGGTTAGAGTTTGTGTTACAGTTTGTGTTACAGTTTGTGTTTTAGGGTTAGGGTTTGTGTTAGGGTTAGGATTAGGATCCCTAGGGTTAGGGTTAGGGGTTGTGTAAGGGTTAGGATCCCTAGGGTTAGGGTTTGTGTTAGGGTTAGAATCCCTAGGGTTAGAGTTTGTGTTACAGTTAGTGTTGAGCGATACCTTCCGATATCGGAAAGTATCGGTATCGGATAGGATCGGCCGATATTCAAAAAATATCGGATATCGCCGATACCGATCCCCGATCCCAATGCAAGTCAATGGGACCAAAATATCGGAATTAAAATAAACCCTTTCTTGCCTTGTAGGTTCATTCTACATGAAGGAAAACAACTAAGAATAATGCCGGATGTATTTGGGGAGGTGGCGGAGACATTAAAGTCATAGAGGTTTATCCCAATCAAATAGAATAGCATGTTTTTTGTTTTTTTTTAAGACGTTCGGAGTGACAAAGATATTGACTATGTAAATTTTTTTTTTTATTTTGTCAGATATTGATGTTTCACTATTCCACGCCCTTCCCCTTCTTTTTTTTCTTTTTTCTTTTCCCACACTTTCATCTTCATCATCATCAGCATCTTTGACATCAACTTCTTCTTCACCTTATTCATCTTCTTCTTCATCCTTTACCTTTTTTTTTTTTTTTTTATTACATTCTTCATATTCATTTTATTCAACTATTATTATTCTTCCTATTCTACATATTCTTTTTATTCCACTGTTATTATTCTTCCTATTCTACTTCTTCATCATATTCTCATTTGTGACAGGCATTCCCGTAGTTGTTATCTATAAAAGTTGGAAGATTACACCTTCCGTTCTGCCAGTCAGAAAAGTTACATTTGTCCGCGTTCAGTTTGGCCTGCAGCATCAGGCTTTATCCAGGGGCACCACGAGGAGGAACGGACTCACCCCCATACACTGCTTAGTCTTCTTCTGCATATAATTTAGATAATATCTTTTGCTCTGATATTAAGTCTTATGCTTAATGTTCTTCTGCTCTTTGTTCTGCAGCCTCTTGTTCTTCTGCTTCTCGGTCTTCCATGTCGTCGTCTCCAGGGTCGTCGTCTCCAGTGTCGTCATCTCCGCCGTCGTCATCTCAGCCGTCGTCGTCTCCGCCGTCGTCGTCTCCGCCGTCGTCGTCGTCGTCATCGGGGTGGTCTTCCGGGCCGTCGTCGTCATCGGGGTGGTCTTCCGGGTCGTCGACTTTAGGGTCTTCAACTTGGAAATGTAGCAGAAGGTACAAGAAGGCTGAGAAAATGCCAAGAACCAGCTGATGGAACTGGAACTCGGATGGCTACCCGAAGGTTCAAGAGCCTATGGAACTACCGAGGACCAGCTGACGTTACTGGAACCCGGTTACTAAGCAGGAGGTACCCGTGCTAAAAAGCAATACCAAGGACCGCCTGACGTTGGCGGAACTCGGATACCCAGAAGGAGGCACCTAAGCCAAAGGCTCTGCCGGAACCAGCTGACGGTACTGGAACCAGGATGGGGAGCAGAAGGTACAAGAGCAAAAGACACTGCCGAGAACCAGCTGACGGTACTGGAACCCGGATGGGTAGCCGAAGGTCCAAGAGCCAATGGAACTACCGAGGACCAGCTGACGTTACTGGAACCCGGTTACTAAGCAGGAGGTACCCGTGCCCGAAAGCACTACCAAGGACCACCTGACGTTGGTGGAACTTGGATACCCAGAAGGAGGCACCTAAGCCAAAGGCTCTGCCCGGAACCAGCTGACGGTACTGGAACCAGGATGGGGAGCAGAAGGTACAAGAGCAAAAGACACTGCCGAGAACCAGCTGACGGTGCTGGAACCAGGTGGTGGACCTGAAGGTCCACAGGAGAGGAGAGAACAGCTAGGCCGCGAGGCAGCCGCAGTTACCGAACCCCAACAGTCTTACAGGGGGAGCTGGGCCTACTGGCACTACAGAACCAGCCTTGACTACCAGTTCACGCAGCCCACATAGGAAGCTCCTAAACTGGAGGCACCCTGGAGTTGGCTAACCCGACCGCACCACGACGGGGCAAGCATAGGCGTCTCAGTGAGCTTGACACAACCCGGAAACAGCTGACGGTGCTGAAACCAGGCTTGGCACGAGGGAGTACCTGTGTCAAGAACACTGCCGAGAACCAGCTGGCGGTGCTGGAACCCAGATGCGTTGCCCCAGTGTGCAAGAGCCAATGGCACGACCGAGGACCAGCTGGCGGTGATGGAACCCGGTTACTAAGCTGTAGGTGCCCGCGCTTAAAAGCACTACCAAGGACCGCCTGACGTTGGCGGAACTCGGATACCCAGGAGGAGGCACCTAAGCCAAAGGCTCGGCCCGGAACCAGCTGACGGTGCTGGAACCAGGTGGTGGACCCGAAGGCCCACAGGAGAGGAGAGAACAGCTAGGCCGCGAGGCAGCCGCAGTTACCGAACCCCAACAGTCTTACAGGGGGAGCTGGGCCTACTGGCACTACAGAACCAGCCTTGACTACCAGTTCACGCAGCCCACATAGGAAGCTCCTAAACTGGAGGCACCCTGGAGTTGGCTAACCCGACCGCACCACGACGGGGCAAGCATAGGCGTCTCAGTGAGCTTGACACAACCCGGAAACAGCTGACGGTGCTGAAACCAGGCTTGGCACGAGGGAGTACCTGTGTCAAGAACACTGCCGAGAACCAGCTGGCGGTGCTGGAACCCAGATGCGTTGACCCAGTGTGCAAGAGCCAATGGCACGACCGAGGACCAGCTGGCGGTGCTGGAACCCGGTTACTAAGCTGTAGGTGCCCGCGCTTAAAAGCACTACCAAGGACCGCCTGACGTTGGCGGAACTCGGATACCCAGGAGGAGGCACCTAAGCCAAAGGCTCGGCCTGGAACCAGCTGACCGTGCTGGAACCAGGTGGTGGACCCGAAGGCCCACAGGAGAGGAGAGAACAGCTAGGCCGCGAGGCAGCCGCAGTTACCGAACCCCAACAGTCCTACAGGGGGAGCTGGGCCTACTGGCACTACAGAACCAGCCTTGACTACCAGTTCACGCAGCCCACATAGGAAGCTCCTAAACTGGAGGCACCCTGGAGTTGGCTAACCCGACCGCACCACGACGGGGCAAGCATAGGCGTCTCAGCGAGCTTGACACAACCCGGAAACAGCTGACGGTGCTGAAACCAGGCTTGGCACGAGGGAGTACCTGTGTCAAGAACACTGCCGAGAACCAGCTGGCGGTGCTGGAACCCAGATGCGTTGCCCCAGTGTGCAAGAGCCAATGGCACGACCAAGGACCAGCTGGCGGTGCTGGAACCCGGTTACTAAGCTGTAGGTGCCCGCACTTAAAAGCACTACCAAGGACCGCCTGACGTTGGCGGAACTCGGATACCCAGGAGGAGGAACCTAAGCCAAAGGCTCGGCCCGGAACCAGCTGACGGTGCTGGAACCAGGTGGTGGACCCGAAGGCCCACAGGAGAGGAGAGAACAGCTAGGCCGCGAGGCAGCCGCAGTTACCGAACGCCAACAGTCCTACAGGGGGAGCTGGGCCTACTGGCACTACAGAACCAGCCTTGACTACCAATTCATGCAGCCCACATAGGAAGCTCCTAAACTGGAGGCACCCTGGAGTTGGCTAACCCGACCGCAACACGACGGGGCAAGCATAGGCGTCTCAGCGAGTTTGACACAACCCGGAAACAGCTGACGGTGCTGAAACCAGGTTTGGCACGAGGGAGTACCTGTGACAAAAACACTGCCGAGAACCAGCTGGCGGTGCTGGAACCCAGATGCGTTGCCCCAGTGTGCAAGAGCCAATGGCACGACCGAGGACCAGCTGACGGTGCTGGAACCCGGTTACTAAGCTGTAGGTGCCCGCGCTTAAAAGCACTACCAAGGACCGCCTGACGTTGGCGGAACTCGGATACCCAGGAGGAGGCACCTAAGCCAAAGGCTCGGCCCGGAACCAGCTGACGGTGCTGGAACCAGGTGGTGGACCCCAAGGGCCACAGGAGAGGAGAGAACAGCTAGGCCGCGAGGCAGCCGCAGTTACCGAACCCCAACAGTCCTACAGGGGGAGCTGGGCCTACTGGCACTACAGAACCAGCCTTGACTACCAGTTCACGCAGCCCACATAGGAAGCTCCTAAACTGGAGGCACCCTGGAGTTGGCTAACCCGACCGCACCACGACGGGGCAAGCATAGGCGTCTCAGTGAGCTTGACACAACCCGGAAACAGCTGACGGTGCTGAAACCAGGCTTGGCACGAGGGAGTACCTGTGTCAAGAACACTGCCGAGAACCAGCTGGCGGTGCTGGAACCCAGATGCGTTGCCCCAGTGTGCAAGAGCCAATGGCACGACCGAGGACCAGCTGACGGTGCTGGAACCCGGTTACTAAGCTGTAGGTGCCCGCGCTTAAAAGCACTACCAAGGACCGCCTGACGTTGGCGGAACTCGGATACCCAGGAGGAGGCACCTAAGCTAAAGGCTCGGCCCAGAACCAGCTGACGGTGCTGGAACCAGGTGGTGGACCCCAAGGCCCACAGGAGAGGAGAGAACAGCTAGGCCACGAGGCAGCCGCAGTTACCGAACCCCAACAGTCCTACAGGGGGAGCTGGGCCTACTGGCACTACAGAACCAGCCTTGACTACCAGTTCATGCAGCCCACATAGGAAGCTCCTAAACTGGAGGCACCCTGGAGTTGGCTAACCCGACCGCACCACGACGGGGCAAGCATAGGCGTCTCAGTGAGCTTGACACTACCCGGAAACAGATGACGGTGCTGGAACCAGGTTTGGCACGAGGGAGTACCAGTGACAAAAACACTGCCGAGAACCAGCTGGCGGTGCTGGAACCCAGATGCATTGCCTATTAAAGATTGTCTTCCTAGAGCCCCAACTAGCGGTGCTGGAGCAAAGGGTAAGCACGGGGAGCAGAGTGTAGGCCGAAGCCTGCACTGGAGGCAGCTTTGTGTCAGCGTTGCGTTTGCAGGACACTTTGCCGGCTACACAGTGTGGGAACAGCTGGCGTTGCTGAACCCCACTAACACAATGGCGGGTGTTTTTCTCTGTGCAGCTAGCACTTGCGGGCAAAAACTAGCGATGTTAGAGCCCGTGGTGAAGCAGGAGGAGGAGGAGAGGAGCAGAGTGTAGGCCGAAGCCTAGTTGAACCAATTTCAAAGGAAACCTTTAACCCCCCCTCAGGTGTTACAAAGTACAAGAGACACACCTTGTGCAGTATTAATGCTGCACAAGTGAAAGGTTGCTCTATTAATTTGTCTACTTGCACACGCTGAATGAAAGACGTACACAATTTAGCCCATTCTACATTCAAACTGTAGTGGATGCGTGACTTGGCTTTTTAAGGAGACGCAGCACAGGTGTCCCAAATAACGCCTTGGTGCTTGGCGCAGCTTCCTGAGCGTTGTTATTTGCTGTACAGGAGTCTGCACTCTTGTGTTATCCCTTGGCAATGCCCTGTTAGAGCTGCCCGTCTTATGACCTCATTTCATGTTGGCCGGTGCGGTTAACGATGGCCATAAATCCCAGACCCACAGTGCCTTTTCCTAAAGTCACACTGCGGTGCTGGGATTCGTGGCCTTGTGCAGTAAATATGTTCGCCACTCACACATGTCCTTACACCTGCTTCAGACTGGGCGGCCTCAGCTGATCCCTTATCGCATGCCGCGGCCATGAGGCCGCACAGTCAGAAGAAGGCGGAAGGAGGGGAGTGAAGACAGGGGAACATATGCACTGCTCGTGCCCATCAATCACACCCTCGCAGTCAAAATATATGAGACAACGAGGGGCGTTGTGTCGGGCAGGGCGGACGCACAGGCACAGCCAGCCAACCAATGATGTCAGAAGACGGGCAGCGCTAACAATGGGGGTGCTGCGTGTCATTAGAAAGGAAAGTCACACCTCAGGGACAGTGGAATGGTCTCTAATGAGACACATTTTGTACGTGTTGAGTTCCACGTGGGCAAGGAGAAAAAAGTTAGCCACCTTGTACAAATGCAGCAGTACTGCTGTACAAGGTGGCTGTTATACATAGAAACACCTGGGGGTGGGGGGCAGGCTCCCTTCAATTTCAGTTCATGTGCCTGCGTGGCGTTTGCAGGACACGTTGCCGGCTACACAGCAGGGGAACAGCTGGCGGTGCTGAACCCCACTAACACATTGGCTGGTGTTTTTCTCTGTGCAGCTAGCACTTCCGGGCAGAAACTGGAGGTGTTTGAGCCCAGGGTCAGCAGGAGGAGGAGAGGAGCAGAGTGTAGGCCGAAGCCTGCACTGGTGGCAGCTTTTGGTCAGTTGTGCCAGCGTGGCTTGTGCTGGACACGATGCCGACTACACAGCAGGGGAACAGCTGGCGGTGCTGAACCCCACTAACACATTGACTGGTGTTTTTCTCTGTGCAGCTAGCAGTTCCGGGCAAAAACTAGCGGTGTTTGAGCCCAGGGTCAGCAGGAGAGGAGCAGAGTGTAGGCCGAAGCCTAGTTGAACCAATTTCAAAGGTTACCTTTAACCCCCCCTCAGGTGTTGCAAGGTACAAGAGCCACACCTTGTGCAGCATTAATGCTGCACAAGTAAAAGGTTGCTCTATTTAATTTGCTCCTTGCACACGCTGAATAAAACACGTACACTATTTAGCCCACTATACTGTCAAACAGTAGTGGAGGCGTGACTTGTCTTTTTAAGGAGATGCAGCACAGGTGTCAAAATTTACACCTAGCTGCTGGGCGCAGATTCCTGAGCGTTGTTATTTGCTGTACAGGAGTCTGCGCTATTGTGATCCCTTGGTCATGCGCTGTGAGCGCTTCCTGTCTTCTGACCTCATTTCATGTCGGCCGTTGCGGTTAGCGATGGACATGAATCCCAGACCCACAGTGTGTTTTCAAAAAATCACACTGCGTGGCTGGGATTCGTGGCCTTGTGCAGTAAATATGTTTGACACTCACACATGTCCTTACACCAGCTTCAGACTGGGCGGCCTCATCTGATCCCTTATCGCCTGCCGCGGCCATGAGGACACCCAGTCTGAAGAAGGCGGAAGGAGATGAGTGAACGCAGGCAAACATATGCACTGCACATGCCCATCAATCACACCCTCGCTGTCCAAAAAAATAAGACACCGAGGGGCGTTGTTTCGAGCAGGGCAGCCGCACAGGCACAGCCAGCTAACCAATGATGTCAAAAGACGGGCAGCGCTAACAAGGGTGGTGCTGCGTATCATTAGAAAGGAAAGTCACACCTCAGGGACAGTGGAATGGTCTCAATGAGACACATTTTGTACGTGTTGAGTTCCACGTGGGCAAGGAGAAAAAGTCAGCCACCTTGTACAAATGCAGCAGTACTGCTGTACAAGGTGGCTGTTATACATAGAAACACCTGGGGGTGGGGGGCAGGCTCCCTTCAATTTCAGTTCATGTGCCTGCGTGGCGTTTGCAGGTCACGTTGCAAGCTACACAGCAGGGGAACAGCTGGCGTTGCTGAACCCCACTGACACATTGACTGGTGTTTTTCTCTGTGCAGCTCGCATGTCCGGGCAAAAACTGGCGGTGTTAGAGCCCAGGGTCAGCAGGAGGAGGAGAGGAGCAATGTGTAGGCCGAAGCCTGCACTGGTGGCAGCTTTTGGTCGGTTGTGCCAGCGTGGCTTGTGCTGGACACGATGCAAGCTACACAGCAGGGGAACAGCTGGCGTTGCTGAACCCCACTGACACATTGACTGGTGTTTTTCTCTGTGCAGCTCGCATGTCCGGGCAAAAACTGGCGGTGTTAGAGCCCAGGGTCAGCAGGAGGAGGAGAGGAGCAATGTGTAGGCCGAAGCCTGCACTGGTGGCAGCTTTTGGTCGGTTGTGCCAGCGTGGCTTGTGCTGGACACGATGCAAGCTACACAGCAGGGGAACAGCTGGCGTTGCTGAACCCCACTGACACATTGACTGGTGTTTTTCTCTGTGCAGATCGCATGTCCGGGCAAAAACTGGCGGTGTTAGAGCCCAGGGTCAGCAGGAGGAGGAGAGGAGCAGAGTGTAGGCCGAAGCCTAGCTGAACCAATTTCAAAGGTTACCTTTAACCCCCCCTCAGGTGTTGCAAGGTACAAGAGCCACACCTTGTGCAGCATTAATGCTGCACAAGTAAAAGGTTGCTCTATTTAGTTTGCTCCTTGCACACGCTGAATAAAACACGTACACTATTTAGCTATTATACTGTCAAACAGTTGTGGAGGCGTGACTTGTCTTTTTAAGGAGACGCAGCACAGGTGTCAAAATTTGCACCTAGGTACTGGGCGCAGATTCCTGAGCGTTGTTATTTGCTGTACAGGAGTCTGCGCTATTGTGATCCCTTGGCCATGCGCTGTGAGCGCTTCCTGTCTTCTGACCTCATTTCATGTCGGCTGTTGCGGTTAGCGATGGACATGAATCCCAGACCCACAGTGTGTTTTCAAAAAATCACACTGCGTGGCTGGGATTCATGGCCTTGTGCAGTAAATAGGTTTGCCGCTCACACATGTCCTTACACCTGCTTCAGACTGGGCGGCCTCAGCTGATCCCTTATCGCCTACCACGGCCAGGAGGCCGCACAGTCTGAAGAAGGCGGAAGGAGATGAGTTAAGACAGGCGAACATATGCACTGCTCGTGCCCATAAACCACACCCTCGCTGACAAAATAAATATGACAACGAGGGGCGTTGTTTCTAGCAGGGCGGATGCACAGGCGCAGCCAGCTAACCATGATGACAAAAGACGGGAAACGCTACCAAGGGGGGTGCTGCGTATCATTAGAAAGGAAAGTCACACCTCAGGGACAGTGGAATGGTCTCAATGAGACACATTTTGTACGTGTTGAGTTCCACGTGGGCAAGGAGAAAAAGTCAGCCACCTTGTACAAATGCAGCAGTACTGCTGTACTAGGTGGCTGTTATACATAGAAACACCTGGGGTGGTGGGGCCAGGTTCCCTTTAATTTCAGTTCATGTGCCTGCGTGGCGTTTGCAGGTCACGTTGCCGGCTACACAGCAGGGGAACAGCTGGCGTTGCTGAACCCCACTAACACATTGGCTGGTGTTTTTCTCTGTGCAGCTAGCACTTCCGGGCAAAAACTAGCGGTGTTTGAGCCCAGGGTCAGCAGGAGGAGGAGAGGAGCAGAGTGTAGGCCGAAGCCTGCACTGGTGGCAGCTTTTGTTCTGTTGTGCCAGCGTGGCTTGTGCTGGACACGTTGCCGACTACACAGCAGGGGAACAGCTGGCGGTGCTGAACCCCACTGACACATCACCTAGTGTTTTTCCTGTGTAGACAACACTTCCAGGTGGCAACTGACAGTGTTGAAACCCAGGGAATCAAAGAGGAGCAGAGTGTAGGCCGAAGCCTGCAGTGGAGCAAGTTGAAAGGGAACCTTTAACCCCCCCCCAGGCATTTGTTGCTGAAAGAGCCATCTTGTACAGCAGTAATACTGCACATGGAAAATGGTGGCTCCGAAAATTATGCTCCTTGCAAACGCTGAAGTACACACTCATATAATGTGTCCCCTCACACCGTCAAACCATCCCGGAAGTGGGACTTTCCTTTGTAATGTGACACAGCACAGCCGTCATTCCAACCCCCTTGGTGCCGGGCGCCACCTCCTCAACGTTGTTTGGTTCTGTCACGGAGCCCGCGCTGTAATGTTATCCCTTGGCCATGCACAGTTAGCGGTGCCCGTCTTCTGACATCATGTAGGTGTCAGGCTGGCAGTGCCTGTGCGTCCAAGCTGCCCGAGATCCAACCTTGCAGTGTCATCTAATGTAGTCCCACTGCGGGCCAGGGATCCATAGGCATGCGCAGTGCATATCATCGCCTCTCACTCACCTCCTTCATGCTTCTTCAGACTGTGCGGCGTCACGGCCGTGGCATGCTATTAGGGATCAGCTGACGCCGCCTAGTCTGAAGAAGCGTGAAGAAGGGGAGTGAGAGGCTAGTAGATGCACTGCGCATGGCCATGGATACCAGGCCCACTGTGGGATCACATTAGACGACACTGCGAGGTGTGATTTCGGGCAGCGTGGACGCACAGGCGCAGCCAGGACGACAACAAATGATGTCAGAGGACGGGCAGCGCAAACTGTGCATGGCCAAGGGATAACATAACAGCGCAGGGGCCATGACGGAATCAAACAACGCTAAGGAGGCAGCGCACGGTGCCAAGGGGGTAGCAATGACGGCTGTGCTGCGTCACATTACAAAGGAAAGTCCCACCTCCGGGACGGTTGGACGGTGTGAGGGGACACATTACATGAGTGTGTAGTTCAGCGTTTGCAAGGAGCATAATTTCAAGAGCGACCTTTCCCTTGTGCAGTATTAGTGCTGCACATGGTGGCTCTTTCAGTAACAAACGCCTAGGGGGGGGGAACAGGTCCCCTTACATTTTAGTTGTGCCAGCGTGGCGGTCGCATGACACGTTGCCGGATACACAGCTGGGGATCAGCTGACGTTACTGAACCCCAATAACAGAGGAGCGACTGTTGACTGTGCACACAGCACTTCCAGGCACCAACTGGCGGTGTTAGAGCCCAGGGACAGCAGGAGGAGCAGATTGGAGGTATTGCCACACACACAGCTGGGGATCAGCTGACGTTACTGAACCCCAATAACAGAGGAGCGACTGTTGACTGTGCACACAGCACTTCCAGGCACCAACTGGCGGTGTTAGAGCCCAGGGACAGCAGGAGGAGCAGATTGGAGGTATTGCCGCACACACAGCTGGGGATCAGCTGACGTTACTGAACCCCAATAACAGAGGAGCGACTGTTGACTGTGCACACAGCACTTCCAGGCACCAACTGGCGGTGTTAGAGCCCAGGGACAGCAGGAGGAGCAGATTGGAGGTATTGCCGCACACACAGCTGGGGATCAGCTGACGGTACTGAACCCCAATAACAGAGGAGCGACTGTTGACTGTGCACACAGCACTTCCAGGCACCAACTGGCGGTGTTAGAGCCCAGGGACAACAGGAGGAGCAGATTGGAGGTATTGCCGCACACACAGCTGGGGATCAGCTGACGTTACTGAACCCCAATAACAGAGGAGCGACTGTTGACTGTGCACACAGCACTTCCAGGCACCAACTGGCGGTGTTAGAGCCCAGGGACAGCAGGAGGAGCAGATTGGAGGTATTGCCGCACACACAGCTGGGGATCAGCTGACGTTACTGAACCCCAATAACAGAGGAGCGACTGTTGACTGTGCACACAGCACCTCCAGGCACCAACTGGCGGTGTTAGAGCCCAGGGACAGCAGGAGGAGCAGAGGAACAGAGTGTAGGCTGAAGCCTGATTGGAGCAAGTTGAAAGGGAACCTTTAACCCCCCCCCAAGACGTTTGTAGCTGAAAGAGCCATCTTGTGCAGCACTAACGATGCAAAAGGAAAAGGTGGTTCTTTTAATTATGCTCCTTGCAAACACCAAAGTAAACACTAAAAATGTGTCCCCTTATACCGTTAAACCGTCCCGGAGGTGCGAATTTCCTTCGTAATGGGACACAGCACAGCTGTCATTCCTATCCCCTTGGTGCCGTGCGCTGCCTTCTCAGCGTTGTTTTAAGCTGTCACGGAGCCTGCGCTGTTCTGTTAGCCCTTGGCCATGCCCAATTAGCGCTGCCTGTCTTCTGACATAATTTGGTGTCAGGCTGTCACTGCCTGTGCGTCCACGCTGCTCCAGATCCCACCTCGCAGTCTCGTCCAACGTAATCCCACTGCGGGCCTTGGAACCATGGACATGCACAGTGCATATCCTCGACTCTCACTCCCCTCCTTCCCTCTTCTTCAGACTGTGCGGTGTCACGGCCGTGGCATGCTATTAGGGATCAGCTGACGGCGCACAGTCTAAAGAAGGCGGAGGGAAATGAGCGAGAGCCCGAGGGGAAGATATGCACTGCGCATGCCCATGGATCCCAGGCCCGCAGTGTGACTCAATCAGAAGACACAGCGAGGCGGGATCTCCGGCAGCGCGGCCGCACAGGCGCAGCCAGCCTGACACCAAATTATGTCAGAAGACAGGCAGCGCAAATAGGGCATGCCCAAGGGATAACAGAACAGCGCAGGCTCCGTGACAGCTTAAAACAACGCTGAGGAGGCAGCGCATGGCACCAAGGGGGTAGGAATGACGGCTGTGCTGCGTCACATTGCGAAGGAAAGTCCCAGCTCCGGGACAGTATAACGGTATCAGTGAACACATTTTATAAGTGTGAAGTTCTGCGTGTGCAAGGAGCTAAAAAAAAGAGCTACCTTTTCCTTGTGCAGCATTACTGCTGCACAAGATGGCTCTTTCAGTAACAAACGATGGGGGGGGGGGACAGGTTCCCTTACATTTAGGTTGCTGTGCCAGCGTGGCGGTCGCAGGACACATTGCCGGCTACACAGCTGGGGATCAGCTGACGTTACTGAAACCCAATAACACTGGGTCGTATGTTTTTACTGTGCAGCCTGCACTTCTGAGCCGCAACTGGCGGTGTTGGAGCCCAGGAATAGCAGTTCAGGTGGTAGAAAGATGAATACAGCAGGAGACCTGGATGACACCCAATTACTTAATCAGGCAGAGGAGTGGCAAATTCCTGCGAGATCCAGGCCTGGTTCATTTTCAGGAAAGTAAGCCGGTCAACGTTATCGGAGGATAGTCGCATGCGACGGTCTGTTAGTACACCACCTGCGGCACTAAAGACACGTTCCGATAAGACACTAGCCGCAGGGCAAGCCAGCACCTCCAATGCATACTGGCTTAGCTCTGGCCATGTATCCAGCTTAGAGACCCAAAACTTGAACGGGGAAGAGCCGTCTGGGAGTACAGTAAGAGGGCAAGCCATGTAGTCTGTCACCATCTGACGGAACCGTTGCCTCCTGCTGACTGGAGCCGCCGGTGATGGTGTAGACATTTGGGGCGGGCACACAAAAGTGTGCCAGAGTTGTGCCATACTGGGCTTGCCTTGGGCAGAGGCACTGCTTCTGCTCCCTCTTTGGGCAGAGCCTCCCCCACTGCCTCGACGCACTGAGCTGCTTTGTAAAGCACTAGCAGCACTCCTCTCAGTTGGACAGGAGAAGATGATGGAATTCACCAGTGTGTCGTGGTACTCCCGCAATTTACGCTCCCGGGTCAACGCAGGGATGAGGTTTTGGACATTGTCCCGGTAGCGAGGATCGAGGAGGGTGAACACCCAATAATCAGGCATGTTGAGAATGTGGTCGATGCGGCGGTCGTTTCTCAGGCACTGCAGCATGAAATCCACCATGTGCTGCACAGTGCCAACTGGCCCAGAAACGCTGTCCCCTGCTTGAGACATGATCTCTGCCCGCTCATCATCACCCCACCCTCGCTGTACACACTGACCACTGGACAATTGTGTCGCTCCCTCCTCTGGACGGAGCTCTTCCTCCTCCATTGACTCCTCCTCATCCTCCTCACAAATTGGCCCCTGCGTACCCCTTTGTGAGGAACCACGTGGCGCTGACTCTCCAGAAGCTGATGGAAAAGGTGACTCCTCATCCTCCACCTCTTCCACAACATCATCCCTTAACCCTTGCAAAGTTTGCTGAAGCAGGCAGATAAGGGGGACAGTCATGCTGACTAGTGCATCATCTGCACTTGCCATCCGCGTGGAATAATCAAAAGGACGCAAAACCTGGCAGACGTCCTTCATAGTGGCCCACTCTGTGGTTGTGAAGTCTGATCGGTGCTGACTGCGACTTCTTTGCGCCTGATGCAGCTGGTACTCCATAACTGCTTGCTGCTGCTCACACAACCGCTCCAACATATGTAACGTGGAATTCCACCGGGTAGGTAGGTCACATATGATGCGGTGTTCCGGAAGGCGGAATCGGCGCTGCAGAGCAGCAATGCGGGATCTGGCCAAGCTGGAACGCCGCAAGTGAGCACACTCTAGGCGGACCTTGTGCAGCAGGGCATCAAGATCCGGATAGTCCCTCAGAAAACTCTGCACAACCAAATTGAGCACATGTGCCAGACATGGGATGTGAGTGAGGTTGCCAAGGGCCAAAGCTGCCACCAGATTTCGGCCATTGTCACACACTACCATGCCTGGCTGGAGATTCGCTGGCAGTAACCACACATCGCTCTCCTGCTTGATGGCATTCCAGAGCTCCTGCGCTGTGTGGCTTCGATGCCCCAATGAAACTAGTTTCAAGACGGCCTGCTGACGTTTGGCCACGGCTGTGCTCATGTCGGTCATAGGTAAACGTTCACGGGTCCATGTGGAGGTGGACTGTGACGGATCCTGCAGAGAGGAATCTGAGGAACTGGTGTAAGAGGAGGAGTCGATGCGTACAGACTGGATTCCTGCAATCCTTGGCGTGGGCAGGACACGTCCTGCGCCACTCGCACGATCTGTACCTGGCTCAACAACATTAACCCAATGGGCAGTGAGGGAAACATATCGCCCCTGTCCATGCTGACTGGTCCACGCATCGGTGGTGAGGTGGACCTTGCTACTGACGTCGTTCAGTAGCGCATGTTTTATGTTTGCCTCAACATGCCTGTGCAGGGCAGGGACAGCCTGCCTGCTGAAGTAAAAGCGGCTGGGCACCTTGTACTGTGGGACTGCCAATGCCATCAAGTCACGGAAGCTGTCAGTCTCCACCAGCCTGAACGAGAGCATTTCCAGGGACAACAGTTTGGCAATGCCTGCATTCAGAGCCTGTGCTCGGGGGTGGTTGGCCGAGAATGCCCGCCTTTTCTCCCATGCCTGTACTACCGATGGCTGTGGAGTAGACTGGGAGTGTGAGGATGACTGGGAAGGTGGTGCTGTGGGTGGAATTACACTAGGTCTCTGGACAACAGTGGAGGAAGAGGCAACACGAGATGAAGAGGTGGTAGCTGCCGCTGTTGGTTGGCCTACGTCTTCACTGTGTTTCTGTAACTCCACCGCGTGCCTGGTCCGCACATGTTTCCACATATTTGTGGTATTGAGGTTGCTGACATTTTTCCCTCTTTTTACTTTCTGATGACACAGCTTGCATTTGACAAAACAAATGTCATCTGCAACTGTGTCAAAAAAGGACCAGGCACTGCATGTCTTGGGAGCGCCCTTTTTGGCTTTGGAAAGAGACAGGCTCCTAACGGGTGCCAAAGTGGAGGCTACAGGCTCCGCAGTCTTCCCCCTCCCTCTCCCTCTTTGGCCCGTAAGGGGAAGCTCTTCCTCAGAGCTGCTCCCACCACCTTCCTGTTCCTCACGCCACGATGGGTCAAGGACCTCATCATCTCCACTACCCTCTGCCACCAACTGCTCCTCCTGGGTAGTCTCGGCAGCACAGTACGCATCAGAAAGCGGCACCTGAGTTTCATCATCAGATGCGTACTGCGCTGTGGTCACCGGAGGCACTGGCCCACCTGCCTCTTCAGAGTCAGAGAGAAAAAGCTGTTGGGCATCACTGCACACTGCCTCTTCTTCCATTTCTCCAATGCTGCTTGGCTGGCCCCCTGTTTCCAAGCCAAGAGATTCAGAGAACAGAAGTAGAGACGGCTCCTGTCCTGGGCTCTCTGACTGCCTGGCCAATTTGGCAGGTGGTGAAGAGACAGATGGCTGCTCTCCAGTGCTCTGTGCCTGAGAGGATGTGGCACTAACTGAAGTCGATGCCGAGGCGTTAGCTGCCATCCACCCGACAACGGCTTCAATTTGGTCTTCACGCAGCAGCGGTGCACGGCGCTCTCCGACAAAGCTGCGCATGAAGGACTGTTCCCTGCTGAAACTGAGTGACGACGAGTCACCGGCGCCCGCAGCAGGCACAGAATCACCACGTCCTCTCCCTGCTCCGCGCCCACGTGCCTTACTCCCTGCCCTCTTCATCTTGGTTGACAGATAAAGATAAGCAGAAAAGTACTAAGGCCTTAGCGTGCTTATTCCTGAAATGCTCCTCCTAACAGGTGTAAGAAACACTAATGTTGTAAAGTGTGGACTAAACTTTATTATTTTTCAAATGTGGCCTACACAAGTGTTAAGTTGTGTTTGGTGAACTTAACTTTTTTTTTGGTGCAGATCGGGCTACAGAGCTAGTTTAAATCACACGGAGACCGTGCAGACAGCCGTAAACGGCGCTGCAAGGCCAAAAAACCCTCCTCTAGGTTATCCTATGTAGTGTTTTTCCACTATTTAGCTGGAGACGGGTGGAAAAACACCAATAGGAATTTTTTTTTTTAAATTTTAAACAGGCTGCACTATTTGAAAAAAAGGAAATTGTTTTTCAAGGTATGAGGCAGTAACGCACCCTGAGCTGAATCCAACCGGCTATAGCTGCACACAGACTACAGGGCGAGCTGCGCTCACACAGAGACCGTGCAGACAGCCGTAAACGGCGCTGCAAGGCCAAAAAACCCTCCTCTAGGTTATCCTATGTAGTATTTTTCCACTATTTAGCTGGAGACGGGTGGAAAGACACTAATAGGAATTTTTTTTTTTTTAATTTTAAACAGGCTGCACTATTTGAAAAAAAGGAAATTGTTTTTCAAGGTATGAGGCAGTAACGCACCCTGAGCTGAATCCAACCGGCTATAGCTGCACACAGACTACAGGGCGAGCTGCGCTCACACAGAGACCGTGCAGACAGCCGTAAACGGCGCTGCAAGGCCCAATAAACCCCCTCTAGGTTATCCTATGTAGTGTTTTTCCACTATTTAGCTGGAGACGGGTGGAAAAACACTAATAGGGAATTTTTTTTTAAATTTTTAAACAGGCTGCACTATTTGAAAAAAAGGAAAATTTTTCTCAAGGTATGAGCCAGTAACGAAAGCTGAGCTGAATCCAACCGGCTATGGCTACACACAGACTACAGGGCGAGCTGGGCTCACACGGAGACCGTGCAGACAGCCGTAAACGGCGCTGCAAGGCCCAAAAACCCCCCTCTAGGTTATCCTATGTAGTGTTTTTCCACAATTTAGCTGGAGACGGGTGGAAAAACACTAATAGGGAATTTTTTTTAAAATTTTTAAACAGGCTGCACTATTTGAAAGAAAGGAAAATTTTTCTCAAGGTATGAGCCAGTAACGAACCCTGAGCTGAATCCAACCGGCTATGGCTGCACACAGACTACAGGGCGAGCTGGGCTCACACGGAGACCGTGCAGACAGCCGTAAACGGCGCTGCAAGGCCCAAAAACCCCCCTCTAGGTTATCCTATGTAGTGTTTTTCCACAATTTAGCTGGAGACGGGTGGAAAAACACTAATAGGAAATTTGAGAAAAAATGTGCAGCAGGCTGCACTATGAGCAAAAAAGGACAACTGTGTGAGGCAGTGTGAACCCCCCCTGAGCTGAATACAACCGGGTATATGGCTGCACACAGACTACAGAGTGAGCTGCACACACACACACAGAGACCTTGCAGAACGCTGTTAAAACAGCGCTGCAAGGCAAGAGCAAGGTGAACAGTGAAGAACACACAGCGTTTTGCTAAATTAGCCTTTGGAAAGGAAAATAAAGCAATTAGCTAGCTCAACTGGCCCTCAGTTAGAACACAGCGTCCTGTCCCTAACTGAAATCACAGCAGAGTGAGCGCAAAATGGCGGCAGCGTTTTTTATAGTGCAGAGTGACATCATTTCAGCAGCCAATCACAGCCTTGCCAGTACTTACATGCCCACCATGCTAAACAGGATGTGCCCACACTTCCAATCATTCCTCATTGGCTGCTGCGTGCAGTTTGAATTCTGGGAACTTCCGATTCCGGTATCCGATACGCGGGAAATATCGGAATTCGGTATCGGAATGCTCAACACTAGTTACAGTTTGTGTTTTAGGGTTAGGGTTTGTGTTAGGATTAGGATCCCTAGGGTTAGGGTTTGTGTAAGGGTTAGGATCCCTAGGGTTAGGGTTTGTGTTAGAGTTTGTGTTTTAGGGTTAGTGTTAGGATCCCTAGGGTTAGGGTTTGTGTTAGGGTTAGAATCCCTAGGGTTAGGGTTAGAGTTTGTGTTACAGTTTGTGTTAGAGTTTGTGTTACAGTTTGGGTTAGAGTTTGTGTTTTAGGGTTAGGGTTGGGGGATGGCTTATAAGTGTGTATTCTTGTGTTTTTCTATAAAAACGCATGCTATCGCATGTGCTTAAAAACGCATGCGTTTACATAGACATCAATGTTTTTTTTTACCGCGAAAAAACGCATGCGCTTTTTTCGCGGCAAAAAAAGCCGCTAAATGCTGCTAAAATTACTACATGTTGCATTTCTGCAACAAAACGCATGCAGTGAAAAAACGCATGCGTTGCAAAAACGCGTCAAAACGCATGCAAAAAAACGCATGCGTTTTTAATGTTAAGTTTACAGCAAAAACGCAAAAAAAAAACCACAAATGTGAAACAACCCTAATACAGCACCAGCTTCCAGCACAGCAATGCTGTGTTCAGCTCAGCTGTGTCTCCAGCACAGATATGTGGCACATCATCAAACTAATCGATGTTTAGAAAGCACTGTTTCTGTATACTGTATGGTTCTGTAAAAAAACTCTGCCAGACTGTTTTTATCTTCTATAACCAACAAAATAGCTGCATGTATGTTTTTATTGATCATCATTGATCTGTTAGCTGTTTTTCAGCAGAGATCAACAGTTCTACACTCTGGTCTGCTTCCAAAGTGGAGCTTGAAATAACCAGCATAAAGCTACTTTCACACATCAGGTTTTTGCCGTCAGGCAGGATCTGGCAAATTTGTTAAAAAAACGGATCCGTTGCAAATTGTGAAAAACTGATGCAACGGATCGTTTTTTGCTGGATCCGTTTTTTTTTGTAATGAAATTTTGCATGATTGTATGGAGAATGCATGGAAAACCGGATTCGGAGGCCGGATTCATCATTTCACATGTCAGTTTCATCCGTTTATCACTGGAACCGTCGCTTGGCGTTTTTTTTTCGATGGACAGAAAAAATGTTCCTATGAACGTTTTCTCTGGCCGCCGGAAAACTAATTTTAGACGGATCCGGCAAAAAACGGATGAAACATGTGGCCATCAGACGCAATCCGGCACTAATACCACTCTATGAGAAAAAAAAACGGATCCATTTTTTTCAAAACTCGCCGGATTGTGCCTGACAGTAGAAACCTGATGTGTGAAAGTAGCCTAACTGAGCTGTGTTTGACGTCTGCTGCAACCTGATCAATTAACCAAAACTGCAAATGCCAGTATGTTGATAATCCTCTGCCATATGCATCAACAGTGTGTCATTTGCATTTTCACCACAGATTTGTTGAATAACCACATTTTGCCAATGACTGGTGAAATCTAATTATAATTTTGGAACAATCCAAAGCTACAGATCTTATAGATTCAGTAACTTACATACAATGTAAACAACTAGGATTATATAAAGATGGGATTGAGCAATTTGCTTTGAGTGATGATTGTAAACTATTGTGCAAAGTTTTCTTTGCAGTTTTTTTTTAGATGGGACACAAATTCTAACATCGCTTTTTTTTTAAAATGAAATATTGTGGCAGAATTCATTGCTATAACGATTATTGGATTTGAAGGCAATCAGACAAGCGGATTCATGCTCGCCAAACCTCGGGTAACATGAATCAGAGTCTATCGCTGACATTCCAGGCATGTTATACAGTGGAAATCTGCGTTGTTTCAGAGAAACGCTGTCCGGGCGTCGTGTTGCTCAGGAGACTGGCCAAAGTGGCTGGTCCCTGGCAGCTTTTCCCCGCCTTGCTTCTGATGACTGACAGTTCTCTCCCTATGTGCGTGTATAGTAGGAGCCATATTACTCAAGTGGAATTTGGTGGAGACATCCTATGGGGAATGGCAACTTGAAGAGTCCAGCAATATGATAGAACCCTGGGTAATTTCACATGTTCAGTGGTTGGGAAGCTTTACTGTAGACAAAGAGCTAGAACACCTTTTTATAGCCAAATTCCTTCAAAATCAGATTCACACATGCAGTCTTTAAGCCAAACAAAGGCATAGTCATAAATGAGAGAAGACTTGTAAATCTTTCCTTTATACTTTTCCTTATACATAATATAAATACAGAACATTGTACTAATGTCTACAATCTGTCACTTAGGAATGGCATTGTTTCCTGGTTCATATAGTGAGATTGAGAAACTTGTCCAGATAATGTGATACTCTGCTTATTCACTATGTGATAAACTGCTCGCTCACAGGGAAGTCATGCTTGTATAGTATTATTTCCTTTTAGATATTACGTGCTAGACACAGTGTGTAGGAGAGCTTTACTATATAAGCGAACAATATTATTTCCTACCAAAAATGTAGATAATACAATTTCAAATCCAAACTCTACTCATTCCATCTTCTTAGAATAAAAACATGAATCTCAACACAATTTCCCCTGCAAATTTAGTACAATTCAGGTACCATGAAATGCCTAATATAAAAATAGCATTTGCAAGGGAAGATTTATGGTATTTCCTGAGAGTAGAAAAGTGCCTCAATCAGGATCCCACTAACGAATCACAGCCAAGAACCACAGTAGGGTTTACTTGGACATCTCGCAAAGCTTCATTTGATTGCACCACTTGCTGAGCAGTTCTCCGTTATCTAAAATGTCATAGCAACATTTCAATAAATTAATTATAATATAATTTAAACCCTTTAAGGACTGGACAATTTCCGTTCTTCATAAAAAAAGTGCTCTTTTTTAAAGCTATTTAATTTTTTATATTGACAACTTTTTTTTCATTTTTCAGTTGCCTTTTTTGCAGGACGAGTTAATTGTTGCCATTTTGGGCTACATATAAATGATTGATTTTCTTTTTTTATTTAATTTCATAATTAAAGGGACACTGTCACCTGAATTTGGAGGGAACAATCTTCAGCCAGGCATGTACTACGGAGGACAGAGAATGAACTTCAATCCAATATTGCAGCCAGCATGCAGCCAGCGGGTAAGGAAAGGGTGAATCAAAAACCCAAAAACCCCGCCTCCATGGCTGAAGATTGTTCCCTCCAAATTCAGGTGACAGTGTCCTTTTAAAATATTTTCATTTTATTAACCTTAATTGATCTTAATTTTACTTTTTGTGTCCCATCAGAAGACCTGAAGCTGTAATCATTAGACTGTTAGTATAATGATTTGCAATACTAAAGGTACCTTCACACATAACGATATTGTTAACGATATCGTTGCTTTTTGTGACGTAGCAACGATATCGTTAATAAAATCGTTATGTGTGACAGCGACCAACGATCAGGCCCCTGCTGGGAGATCGTTGGTCGCTGAATAAAGTCCAGAACTTTATTTCGTCGCTGGATCTCCCGTGGACATCGCTGGATAGGCGTGTGTGACACCGATCCAGCGATGTCTTCACTGGTAACCAGGGTAACCAGGCAGGACCGCGCTTAGTAACCCGATGTTTACCCTGGTTACCATCCTAAAAGTAAAAAAAACAAACAGTACATACTTACCTAACGCTGTCTGTCCTCCAGCGCTGTGCTCTGCACTCCTCCTGTACTGTCTGTGTGAGCGTCGGTCAGCCGGAAAGCAGAGCGGTGACGTCACCGCTCTGCTTTCCGGCCGCTGTGCTCACACAGACAGTACAGGAGGAGTGCAGAGCACAGCGCTGGAGGACAGACAGCGGTAGGTAAGTATGTACTGTTTTTTTTTTTACTTTTAGGATGGTAACCAGGGTAAACATCGGGTTACCAAGCGCGGCCCTGCGCTTAGTTACCCGATGTTTACCCTGGTTACCGGCATCGTTGGTCGCTGGAGAGCGGTCTGTGTGACAGCTCTCCAGCGACCAAACAGCGACGCTGCAGCGATCCGGATCGTTGTCGGTATCGCTGCAGCGTCGCTTAATGTGAAGGGGCCTTAAGCCTGAAGATGCGTAGTATTCCTCAGCAATATTGCCTCTCAGTGTATCACAGTCATGCAATCAATTAGGCCAGAGATGAGGCAACTAATTTTCCCAAGGGGCCACATAAGAGACCGTAACTGTTGTGGAGAGCCAAACCAATAGGCTGCAAATAATTCTGCCCAATATTAATATATTAATAATTATTTTAAATTACTTGTATTGTAATATTGCACAGAATTAAGTATGCTGACATCCCAGTATATACGAGACCCACAGAGCACCTCTATATGCGGTATGAGCCCACACACAGCCCCGATATACCAGAAGAGCCCACACTATATACAGTGTGAGAATTCATACAGCTCCTCTACTGTATATACACTATGAGCCCCCACATAGCTCCGCTATATACGGTATGAGTCGGCACATAGCCTTCTATATACATTATGAGCCCCCACATAGCCCTCTGTATAGTGTGAGCACTCATAGCCGCTCTATATACAATATGAGCCCCACATAACCCCTATATACATTATGAGCGGACACAGCCTCTCTATACACAGTATGAGCCCCCACATAGCCCCCTGTATACAGTGTGAACACACTCATAGGCGCTCTATATACAATATGAGCCCCACATAACCCCTATATACAGTATGAGCGGACACAGCCTCTCTATACACAGTATGAGCCCCCACATAGCCCCCTGTATACAGTGTGAGCACACTCATAGCCGCTCTATATACAATATGAGCCCCACATAACCCCTATATACAGTATGAGCAGACACAGCCTCTCTATACACAGTATGAGCCCCCATGTAGCCCCTATATACGAGTCCCCACATAGCACCCAATATACGGTAAATGCAATCATCCCATACCCATAAAACAAAGAAAAAAACAACACATACTAACCTCACTCCAAGTCCCCGCAGTGCTCTGCTCCTGTGCATTGAACCTCTTCAAAGCAGATGCAATGAAGTGGTGTCATTGCATCTGCTGTCTCAGTAGCATGCACTGCCTACTCCATCATTGTATTCACCACTATCTCCATCACAAGAATGCGGACAGCGGTGACAGCAGGTGGTGGTGGATGGGAGGAGGGCATGGTGCAGCCCGTGGGCCACTATTTCAGCCCATCGGCTGTCTCGGTTCCTTGGCTGGACTGGAACACCTAGCAAGCTCGCGGGCCGCAATTTGCCTAGGTCTGCATTAGGCTGAAGCTTACTTGTCTCAATCTTCTTAGATACCATAGTTGCTATTCACAACGGAACCTAAGGGGTGAAATATGCAGGATGACTCCAGCCACTGCAGTAGGATGTCTGCGGAATATTACTGATAGCACATGCAGATTTTGGCCCCTTTTTGGCTCCTAGTGCTTGTAACATCCACTTTACATCCTAGTGCAGTTAGAACATTGCATTTAGTATTTAATGGAACATCTTTTTGCAGAAAGGGGTAAAACCTCTACCTGCCATTATTGAAGAAACTTTCTCATCTATTCATAGTTTTCAATATAACTGGAGCTCAGGATTGGGGAAGGATTTGTGGCCATGCTCTCTTTATCTCACAGGGGATGGCCCACGGCTTCTGACACTGTATTCAATGAAATTCCAGAGTTTGATGAACATCTTTTTTTATTAATAAAGCCCAAGTGTGTCCTCAATATCTTGCGTTCATACATGTAGGTGTAATTGCATATTAAGCTCAAAATCCATTTCTGATATTTAAAATCACCTAGAGAAATGTTTGCTATCCATGATTTTTGGATGTGCTGATATTTTGGCCAGATTATTGACCCCGTTAGCTGGCGTCAACAATGTTTGGCATGTAGTGCTGATGCTTATACTTCACACCTTATAATACGTTTTTAGCTTTGCTAGAAGTGGATCAGGAGTAGTTTTAAGATCTATGAATATAAAAAAATAAAATAAAGTTTCACTGACTGTAAAAAGACTGTGAACCACAAAATATATTAGATTACAACTTATATTGTGATCATACTTTATTCAGACTCGATAATCTCATTTTCTGATGTTTCCTCTGAATGTTAACAGCAGATCTCAAAAAATCAAAAGCGCCCCCATCACCCTTGTGACCAACTTGCTGTTGGGAAACTACAATATGAGAACACGTATTCCAAGTCATAACCCTTTTAAGAAGACAGGTAACATGTACATACCTAGACATTAGTCCAACTGCCCCCCGGCAATAACTGCATTGGTTTTTTGGTTTCTCAGGTGTTGGCTTTCGCAATCACTCAGTCACATTTAGTATTCAGTTCATGGCTGATTTGGGCAAGCGTTAAATGAATTTTTAGGGTATGTTCATACATTGCATATTTGTAGTGGATTTACGTGTAAAAATATGCACAGAGACACAGAACCAAGGATTAAGAGGCGATGCAAGAACATACCATTATCAAAGGCAAAAGTTAACATACGTAGAAATTAGTGGCAGAAAAGCATGCGTGTTCATAGCAAGAATAGAAAATTTTCAAATATATGGAATTTATTAATTCACACCATTGCTGGCACCATTTTAATGCAAACTTCATAATTAATAGAAAATGTGGGCAGAAGTCTTAACCCAAGATGAAACTAGTGACTACTAATCTAAGATACTAATGAATGAGTTACTGATGAGTAATTTATCCAACGAAAATCTGTGTTGACAAGGTTCAACATATCACTAAGCCATGAACCATAACTTCTATTTACAATGCTGTTTTATCTAGTCAGATAACATGGCTGCTACCACGCAGAATTGCCAGATTTGAGTATTTTTAAATCCTAATGTGAGATTCCAGGATTATATTTTGGCAGTCACCATTCATAATTGTCTAATAATATCCCTGGTTCCCCAGCAAACTTTGTGAAATGTAGACAAAATGATCCTAAAAGCTACTAATGGATAGTCACAACATGATCTGCTGAGAACTTCACTTACATAACTCCACAAATGGAAGAGGAAAGGAAGTGAAGATTTATGAAGCCCTTCCTGTGGAACTTCCTCTTGCAGCCAACCACTTTTTACATAGGTTTGAGGAAACTAAGGAAACCACAGTTCTGACCTTAGTGCTCTATAATTTGGAAAAAAAAGACTGGCTAACGTAGATAAAATAAATACAATTCCATGATAAAATGAGACAATTGTAATTCACTACCACTGAAATGAGAATCCCAGTAACAATAGATCAGGTGTGGGGAAAAGTAGGTAAAAAACATGTTCTGCTTTAGGTCACTACTTTAATAAGTTTAAACTGAATATGGTCTGTCTTATAGGGAATGTACGATCAGAAAATGAGTTTTCTTATGTGGAACACACACACACCTACCGTGCAGTATTCTTGCTTCACAACGAACATAAAACGGCTGACATTCCCTGCTTTTTTTGAAGATCACTTTTAAGCTTTGCTGTGTAGACTGAGTCAGAGTGGGCACAGGGCTGGAAACTTTATGACATTTCTGCTGCACTGTGTAGGGCTAAACAAGGCAGGATAGCGGCACCAAACAAGTTTTCAACTATGCGGACCACAGAATTATGTGTATCCTGCGACTCCTTACCGATAAGTGTATTTGTTAATACTCATACCGATAAGCGTATTTGTATTCTGTCATTAAACTCTTGGCTTCTATTTAACATAAAAGAAATCTGGGAGCAGAAAAACTAAATGTACCTGCAGACATAGTGGCAATTTGCAAGTAAATTCCATTTTAAACATGTTTAACTGTCTAAATGGAAGAGAAGGGTGAAAATAAAATCAGATTCTCTCTGCAGCTGCTGACTTCCAGTTTTTGGGACAGTGCAGGGAACTATTAAGAGTCAACCATTACCTTACAGTGAGCGCAGAGGTGTCACCCTAACTGCATGATTTCTGACGCTTATTGCTCTGCAGAGCTAGATGTCAGTCAAGGAGGAGGGGGATGATTACAGCTCGCTTTGTACAGACAGTTACAGCCCACTGTTATGCTGCTCCAATAAAGGAAGCAGCTGCAGAGAGAATATAACTTTTTTCCCTGTAGCTGCTCTTCCAATTAGACAGCTGTATATGATTTACAATGTGCTTACCTGCAGATTACCACTATGTCTGCAGGTATGTACTGTCTTTTTTTGCAAACAGGTTCCTAATAAGAAAAGATGGTGGCTGAGCATTGAGATCCACATTATTCAGTCAGCAAAACTGGGAGTGTTCTCAAGAACTGCTGACGGATATCCTCACAATGCATCTCCTCATCCTTTTCAGATGAATACAGGGAGAGTAAACATACTCCATAACAACTGTCCTTTCCATCCACACAAATGCATTTCAAGACACTTGCCACAATAAGATAGGATTTATTACATTCATAGCAGCTTCAAATACGAAATAGTAAAAAAATAAGTATCACATGATTAAATAAAACAAAAATAAAAGTCTTCAGTGGATAGACTGGTCTTCCTCATCGTTTGTACCATTCTGGAGCTTCCTTCTTTGTCTGCAGTAATAAAAATACACGTGATTATTACGTGATATTATGCTATTTGGCATATCTACCACTAGGATACTGGTACCATAGCCTTCTTACATCTGCCATATGTGCACTTTTCTCCCTTGATGACACTGATAGTAAGAAACGTGTCAGAGGGCACACGGGAAGTGTAGGGAGGCACGTTGGGAACGTGTAGGGCATTTAGCACAAAGGGCCAGAAGTGGGCTGACCTTGTCAGGGCAGGAGCGTTGGGATGACCAGGGCCAGTACAGTGTTATTTGTGCCCAAAAGGGTATCTTCCAAGCCCCACTGAAAAGGATGGATAGGCCGATGCAAGATTGATGCTTGCACAAGGACCTCATCCCCTGGACATTAACAAATGGGTGAGATGGTTCTGTATTTTACTATTTCAGATGTGCAATCACTTGTGATGAGTTAATAGTATTGTTGCTCGGGGCTCCCCGAGCACACTTGGGTGATCTCCGAGTATTTGTTAGTGCTCGGAGATTTAGTTTTCGTCGCCTCAGCTGTATGATTTACGGCTGCTGTACAGTCTGAATACATGTGGGAATTCCCTAACAAACAGGCATTCCTCACATGTACTCAGCCTGTCTAGCAGCCGTAAATCATGCAGCTGCGTCGACAAAAACTAAATCTCCGAGCACTAACAAATACTCGGAGACCACCCGAGCGTTCTCAGGAAAACCTGAGCAACGAGTATACTCACTCATCACTAGTAATCACTGATAAGACTAATGAACATATGTATCTGACCACTGTTAGTATACCTTAACCAAACTTTTCAGTCTGACTTTAGTGATAGCAATCGTCATATTTCCACTGATCATCATGGAGTGGATATTGTTTTTTTCACCTGTTTAGCTACAGGTAATTTTATCAAATGTGTGGTTGTGTATCTTAATACTTTCTTTAATTAAAAGGTCTGTTTAAGAATTTACTCACAGCCTGCTTATATACATTATCGACAGTGAGTCAGTTAGGAGAATATTGGATTTCTTGGCTGACTTGTTTTGAAATCTCTAATAGCTTGTGTACTGTATATTGATAGACTTAAATATATAACTTGTCTGTATGTAAGATGACTACTAGAAACTTCAGACTATACTTTATCTCTATTAGGAGAACTAGTTTTTAGACCAGGATCTTTTGGAATGATAAACATTGGCATTGCCCAATATTAGGTGCAATGTGAGAACTGAAGATTCTCTAAACCAGTTTGAACAGTTTGGCTAAATGTTTCAGAGGTAAAGTGTCAGTTAGGTGCATAATAATGCTCTGCTCAAAACACACTGGATATTCTCTGTGAAGACCCAGCCAGGGAGTTTGTAAAAGAAATGGTACAATACAGAAACACTGCAGGCAAAACAGTGTTATATGTAGGCAGTGACTGACAGCCTCTCTCCTTGGGGTCTTTGACGCCCTACATCATGCCCTGTCCTAGGCATTACGCAGGAGATGCGCTTTGACTGCGGAGTTCCGAATAAAACTATTGATCAGAACATTGAAATTGAATCTGGCCAAACATCTGTGCGTGTTTAGTAAAGAAGCAAATCAATTAAACCTAGCTGACTGCATGGATGTACTGATATTAATTAACCTGTGCGTGCAATGTCTAATGTTATAGATGTGTACAGCTGAAAGATGATCAGTTGGATTTAGGTTAGGCTTGTCTGGGACGCTACACAACCTGCACTAATTTATTGACTTTGCACCATATAAACAGATTAATTTAATGCTTTGTGTCATTATCACTTGGTAAATCCATCCTTGCGTCACTCTGTCAATGTTATAAAGCACCATGGCCTCCCATATGATAATATACAACATATCTTCTTTTATTTTGCTGTTGACAGCCTTTAGAAATTGATGCTAGACTAAGGTGAGCAGGTATAGACTATCGCAGGGGGTACATCATCTATCGGCCCCTGACATGTTGAATATAAAAATATATACCAGTATATATGTGTTGTAAGTCAGTTTACACTTTCATTGGAACTTAAGCCTTTTAATTTTTTTAGTGATTCATGTTTCCAAAGGAACATGTCCAATGTCTCAGGTCAAATTCGGTAGTCCAGTGACTCGCCTGAACACCCCATAATTAGTTGGGTGATTACTATTAGCTTTAGGTCTCTTCATATTAAATAAAATGGTTTTACTTACTAAAATGTCAGGGACAGTGGAAATGAAACCTTCAAATAAAGTCATAAAATATTGCAGATAAACAAAGCATTCTCAATCTACAACTTTATGGCGGCTATAAACTGTCACATGCAACAAATGGCGGTTTACGATTAACTACAAGCGGCATTAAAGCAAATATGAAACACTTACAAACACGGTTGGTTGAGGTATAAATACGTTCACGTCCTGGCGAGATTGCAATGCAGCTTCTGATGACGCAGATTTCCCCTTAGTAATGTGCTTTTTTGCGTGGTCTTTAGATCGAGGTAAAACTTCCACTGGTTGCTTATTCCTAAGACCAAGTATGACTTGCTTCATTTCAGCCAACTCCTGCAAAGAAATCACAGAAAAAAAATAGTTTCGGAGACATGGTTTACTAAAGCATTATCTGGCCTAACAAGACTGCACAGTATGAGTTGGAAAGTTTCAACTTATATGGAAATAAAAGAGCAAAAGTCTCATCTAAAAAGGCAGGAGATGTGGCTTCTTATCAATTGGCAACTAAGAGGGTGCAGAGGTTTCTCCAATGGCAAAAAAAAAAAGATCTGAGAATAGTAATGTTTGCCCACCGTGCCTGATTGGCTGCTGCTCAGTGCCCCCTACCATGCTGCTGCTGAAATTCCCAATGTTCAGTTCAAGCTGCAGCTTGTCAATCAGGTGAGGCGGGTGTATACTTGTGAAAACTCTTCCCCAATCTTTCAAAAAGAAATCCATTCTTACCAGGATTTTGAAAGCACATACACCAGACTCATGTGGTGTAAGATCTATTTAATAATGCATGCATTCAAGCCCTTGCATTCATTTTAATATATTACATTACATTGCCTGAATGATGAAACATTGCTTTATAACTCTATTTAATTGTAACTGGATAATTATAATAAATAATTGATTTGATTTCTAGTAAACAGAAGCAAATAAGAGAAGTACAAGTAAATAAAAGTAAAAAAAATTGACTTACGGTAACTTGTTTTCACTAAACAGCCCCTTTATCACCTACTCACCGGATAGGTGATAACTCGATGATCAGTGGGTTGGAGGTCTGACCTCTCAAATCCACACCAATCAGCAGAATGGGGAACTTTTAAGGCCCCGTTACACATAGCGACACTTAAGCGATCCCGACAACGATACGACCTGTCAGGGATCGTTGCTGCGTCGCTATGTGGTCGCTGGTGAGATGTCAAACAGTGAGATCTCCCCAACGACGCAGCAGCGATGCGGCGACCTGTACAACGATGCTATTTCATGACGATTCAATGGGACGTCCTGTTAACGAGGTCGTTGGTAAGGTGTCAAACACAGCGATGTGTGCTACCCAGCGGGACCTCAACGATCAAAAAATGGTCCAGGCCATTCCGACACGACCAGCGATCTCACAGCAGGGGCCTGGTCGCTGCTACGTGTCACACATAGCGAGATCGTTACTGAGGTCGCTGTTGCGTCACAAAACTTGTGACTCAGCAGCGATCTCGCTAGCGATCTCGCTATGTGTGACGGGGGCTTTACCCCCATTAGAATGGAGCAGAAGTTAGATCGTGCAACCTGAGCTCAATTCATCAGGGGACACCCACTGATCAGCAGGTTATCACCTATTCCCTGGATTGGATGATTATTTGTTTTCACTGGACAACCCCTCTAAGTAAGGAAAGGTTCTGAATAAAAAGCCATCTATAATATATCCATCACATGTACACATGTCCATATTAGAAACCATGTTTTATTGCTCCAAAATAAGAAAAAATAGCAGCAATTTTTTTAAATAGTCTGTATTAAAAACCGTCCTATCAAGACCCAGCATTTATATTCTCTCTGGGACTGACTGATCATTCGCTAGAACGTATTATATTGACCCAGAATAATGAGCCTTTATTCAATAACCCAGGCCTTCTTCCAAACTGTAATCTAGGAAACATGGTTTAACCAGGTGGTGACTTTGGGATCTGAACTGCTTAAGCACCCCATGCACATTGGATTGAAGCGAACCTGTCATCAAGATTTAGCTCAATAAACTACAGACAGTGTCAGGTTGGCGCCATTATACTGATTAAAATGATACCTGGGGCGAAGAAATCTGTCTTGTGGTTCTTGTGTAATTGTTCAGTTAATGAGATGCTCGTGCTCCGAGGCGGCCTGTGGGCAGTTCTTTTCCGTGCTCTGGCCTCATCATCATTGTGGCTTAAATAACAGGTCATTGAACCTTCAGTGACCTGCCTCCTATTACTGAGCTTGTGCAGTTAATATCATGGTCTTTAAAAAATGTTTTTTTTTTATTTTAAACTCCAGCAAAACGGTGCCGGCACAGTAGCTTGCCGATAGATGCTACTGCACATGCACAGCCACTATTGTACTGTAACAAAATTTATTTTTTGCTCCAATAAAATATCGGTGGCGCATGTGCAGTAGCATCTATAGACAAGCAATGATCTCCATCTGCGCAAGCGCCAGATTGTGTCATTATATTATGATACAAAGGTTAGGACTGGGTATGCCAAACCGAGTTTCTGTGTACACACCGGGATGCTTTCCAGACTGGGCCCCTTTTCTTTCGTCGAGTCCTTCTTCTTTTGAGATAACAGCGTGTACACATAGCACCTTACCCACTCATACTTCCCTTTCCCCTTTTTTCTTCCATCCCTCTTTTGCTTTACTACTTTTTTACAATAACGACATCTCACTTTCTTCGCGTCATACAGTACAGACCAAAAGTTTGGACACACCTTCTCATTTAAAGATTTTTCTGTATTTTCATGACTATGAAAATTGTAAATTCACACTGAAGGCATCAAAGCTATGAATTAACACATGTGGAATTATATACTTAACAAAAAAATGTGAAACAACTGAAATTATGTCTTATATTCTAGGGTCTTTAAAGTAGCCACCTTTTGCTTTGCTGACTGCTTTGCACACTCTTGGCATTCTCTTGATGAGCTTCAAGAGGTAGTCACCAGAAATGGTCTTCCAACAATCTTGAAGGAGTTCCCAGAGATGCTTAGCACTTGTTGGCCCTTTTGCCTTCACTCGGCGGTCCAGCTCACCCCAAACCATCTCGATTGGGTTCAGGTCTGGTGACTGTGGAGGGCAGGTCATCTGGCATAGCACCCCATCACTCTCCTTCTTGGTCAAATAGCCCTTATACATACTGGAGGTGTCTTTGGAGTCATTGTACTGTTGAAAAATAAATGATGGTCCAACTAAACGCAAATCGGATGGAATAGCATGCCGCTGCGAGATGTTGTGGTAGCCATGCTGGTTCAGTATGCCTTCAATATTGAATAAATCCCCAACAGTGTCACCAGCAAAGCACCCCTACACCATCACACCTCCTCCTCACGGTGGGAACCAGGCATGTAGAGTGTTATGAACAGGTAATTCAGAACCACAATGGACCTTGAAGTTCAGAGCACACAAGGTGACCTGACATTTACCAAAAACATAGGACGAGCTCTGAGATGTGGAAACTCTGCTGACCGCAATCCCTAATCCTATCACACCACACTAGAGGTAGCCGTGGATTGCGCCTAACGCTCCCTATGCAACTCGGCACAGCCTGAGAAACTAACTAGCCCTGAAGATAGAAAAATAAGCCTACCTTGCCTCAGAGAAATTCCCCAAAGGAAAAGGCAGCCCCCCACATATAATGACTGTGAGTAAAGATGAAATACAAACACAGAGATGAAATAGATTTAGCAAAGTGAGGCCCGACTTACTGAATAGACCGAGGATAGGAAAGATAGCTTTGCGGTCAACACAAAACCCTACAAACAACCACGCAGAGGGGCAAAAAGACCCTCCGCACCGACTAACGGTACGGAGGTGCTCCCTCTTCGTCTCAGAGCTTCCAGCAAGCAAGCAATATAGCAAGCTGGACAGAAAATATAGCAAACAAAAATAACACAAGCAGAACTTAGCTTATGCAGGATAGACAGGCCACAGGAACGATCCAGGAGGAAGCAAGACCAATACTAGAACATTGACTGGAGGCCAGGATCAAAGCACCAGGTGGAGTTAAATAGAGCAGCACCTAACGACTTAACCTCATCACTTGAGGAAGGAAACTCAGAAGCCGCAGTACCACTCTCATCCACCAAAGGAAGCTTATAGACAGAACCAGCCGCAGTACCACTCACGACCACAGGAGGGAGCTTGGCCACAGAATTGACCCCCTGACGAAGGAATAATCCGAAACAAGCGTTGGGGTGCGTTACCACTGGATTCAGCCACCTAAGGTATTTACCGACATCAATATTAGAGTTGATCCCCCTTTGTTGTGCACTTTGTATGCACCTACTGCTTTTGATGCATTGAAGCACTTTTAGGAGCACACACGATCCCTCACACATAGCACCTTATTGTGGGATATTTGAGACATTCTCAGCTGGATAAAATTAACACCCAGCACTTATATAATTAAGTGATCCTCGCACGTGGGTGCACACTAGCATTTATTGGTATGCTTGCTATTTATTCATCTATGCACATAGCACTTTTCTGATGTATTAGGCTTTTTACTGATATGCATTTGTATAGCACTTAACACTTTTTTCTGTAATGAGTTAGCACTTTTGGAGCATATGTATTTTATATAATTAACTTTTTTGGCACATAGCACTCTGTAAGCTGGCCTCTTTTTGCCTATTTTCTGCTATTCAGATTTGTATATTTTTTCTTGTAAATACAATCTTTATAAAATCTTACACCTCATTGTGTGCAAAATTATGAAATAGCTATTGCACATGTTCTATCTTGATGGGGATCAACTGATGTAATAAAGGGTGTGCTGTAATGTCATTTTTTTTTAATATATATATATATATTTTATTTATAATTGTCTAGTGGTACGCATTAATTAGTTTTTATACTTATATAACATAAAAATTTTTTAACATTTTTTGTTGCCACTTTGATTGTGTAATAAAGGCAGATCTTTAAAATTTGAATTCTTGTATGGTGCTTATCCCTGGTGTGTCTGTGATCTGGGTTTTGGGATTGTTCACAGAATTCACAACAGTAGAGTCCATCCGTTCACCTTTTCTGCGTCACACAAAGACACGGTGGTTGGAACCAAAGATCTCAAATTTGGACTCATCAGAGTAAAGCACAGATTTCCACTGGTTTAATGCCCATTCCTTGTGTTCTTTAGCCCAAACAAGTCTCTTCTGCTTGTTGCCTGTCCTTAGCAGTGGTTTCCTAGCAGCTATTTTACCATTAAGGCCTGCTGCACAAAGTCTCCTCTTAACAGTTGTTGTAGAGATGTGTCTGCTGCTAGAACTCTGTGTGGCATTGACCCAGTCTCTAATCTGAGCTGCTGCTAACCTGCGATTTCTGAGGCTGGTGACTCGGATAAACTTATCCTCAGAAGCAGCGGTGACTCTTGGTCTTCCTTTCCTGCGGCGATCCTCATGTGAGCCAGTTTCTTTGTAGCGCTTGATGGTTTTTGCAACTGCACTTGGGGACACTTTCAAAGTTTTCCCAATTTTTCGGACTGACTGACCTTCATTTCTTAAAGTAACAATGGCCACTCGTTTTTCTTTACTTAGCTGCTTTTTTCCTGCCATAATACAAATTCTAACAGTCTATTCAGTAGGACTATCAGCTGTGTACCCACCAGACTTCTGCTCAACACAACTGATGGTCCCAACCCCATTTATAAGGCAAGAAATCCCACTTATTAAACCTGACAGGGAACACCTATGAAGTGAAAACCATTCCCGGTGACTACCTCTTGAAGCTCATCAAGAGAATGCCAAGAGTGTGCAAAGCAGTCATCAAAGCAAAAGGTGGCTACTTTGAAGAACCTAGAATATAAGACATATTTTCAGTTGCTTCACACTTTATTGTTAAATATATAATTCCACATGTGTTAATTCATAGTTTTGATGCCTTCCGTGTGAATTTACAATTTTCATAGTCATGAAAATACAGAAAAATCTTTAAATGAGAAGGTGTGTCCAAACTTTTGGTCTGTACTGTATGTTGCATTATAAGCTTAGAATGCACTTGATAAACAAAGAATATTCGCTGCAAAGATTATTTAATTGTGTAAATATCTGAACTATTAATTAAAGACCGTCCAATCCCCCTCACACAGGCCAAAAGACTCCCATTGTGCTCGGGGTTTGGACTTTACCACTTGCTATTGATTTTCCTGCACACACACAGAAAATACAATTACACCTGCAAGATTCTTAATGTAGCATGATTTTTTCTTTTCGTTGTTGTTGTACAACTTCAATAGAAACCAGTTTTAAGAAAAAAAAAACATTGTGTGTACACGCCACTTCTATGCAGACCTATATAATTCCATGGTGCAGACTACTTTTTCATTTCTTATATCAATAATATTTACAAAGACTCCCTTTTATTTAAGGAGTTTGGGAACAATAAAAAAACATGCATAGGTGTACTAACTTTACTGAACCACTTAAAGAACCTTTCTAAGGATATGTTCACGAGTTGCATTTTTGCTCCGGTTTTTTCAGCAGGCAAAACTTGCTTTCTTGTTCCTGTGGTGTCTGCACCAAGAAAGCAGCAAAACCTGATACCGGAATTTTTGCACTTATTACTTTCTATGGGTGAAAAAACTCTGACAAAAAACTGACAGAAGTGACATGCTGCTATTTTAAAAAACGCTCCAGTTTTCCAATTCAGCCAGGCAAAAAAACAATATGTGTGTATAAGATTTCTCTAAAATGCAGCTTTTAAATTGCATTAAAAAAACGCAACGTGTGAATGTAGCCTAAGACTTGTAAGCTGCAAGAGTAGTGGTGTAAGGCTTGCTCATCAGATACATTTATCCCCCCCATCCCGTATACACGTGCATGTTAGTAAGCACTAAAGCCTGCAGCGCTGGGGTCCTGGTTCAAATCCCAATAAGAACATCTACAAGGAGTTTCTATGTTCCCCGTGTTTGTGTGGGTTTCCTCCCACCCTCCAAAGACATACTGATAGGGGATTTAGTCTGTGATCCCCAATGGGGACAGTGATAATAATGTCTGTAAAACGCTGTGGAAACCTACACCTTCCACTATTTATGTCAAGCACCGTCTATGATGCAGTGCAAAATAGCTCGGGTATAAGCAAAAAAATAACTAAAAACAAATCACCAGTCCAAAACTGAGATTTTGTAAAAAGGCTTAAAGTGGTGCTATCAGATTAAAAAAATGGTCTGCTTGTTATCAAAAACAGCGCCACTCCTGCCCACAGGCTATGTCTGGTACTGCAGCTCAGTCCCATTTGAGTGAAACAGATGGTTTTTCTGATTTCATACAATCTCAAAAATGACATCTAAAGCCTTGTCGAGTCTGGGATCAGAATCAATAACACAATAATTTTTTGCAAGTTTTACTCATGTGCCCCAATCCTATTGATCACTTAAGCACACATCTGTTGTCCCCGAAGTGTTAACAAGATGGAGAGTGTGCGCCAAGGTATTTGCCATGAGCATGAGTGAGCCATGTGCAGCGGCATGTTAGAACATCTCAACTGCACAGCAGCTGTTTAAGAAGACGGCATAGCTGATGCCAACACGCTGCTCCGCGTCGTAAACTCTGCAGTCATGTTGCCAGGGGGATACATACACTGAATTGCTTGATGAAAATAGCTCAGACAACTATATTGGTCGCTACATGCTCCATCATTACAGATAAAATCAGGCTGTGTTTTGACATTAACAAGTGGTCTGTGTATTCATGTAAAAAGATCATAGGCAAGAAGAACCTCACCAATAATCAAAAGATTACTGTGAAATGCAGAACCCCTCATCTTAGAGGATTTGTTCTAGCACATACCGTAGGTAGGACGTCAGGAAATTGTGTTTTACTTAATTCACACGGACGCAATACAAGTCATTTCCATGTATCTTTCACATGAGCAACAATGGGTGAACTTCCTCACTTTAAATACAGGTTTCCCTGGAGGGATTCCACAGTGATGATGAGTTGACGTGAAGTGATGAGATGCCGACAATGACCTAAGTTTCTGTACATGGGAAACTATTTGCATTCGATTACACATGTGATGATTACACACAGCTCAACATGACACTATGGAATCAAAGCCGGTAAGCGCTGATCCTTCCGTTAGTGCAAATTAACTTTTATTTTTTATTTCATTCACACAGTTTTGTAAATGATTAAAAGTCCAAAAGCCTCAGGATCAGGCACCCACGTCATTTAGTGACAACCCCTCTGCTCAACCACCATGAAGGGTGAGCTGTCCAGTTTTTATCACGGCTTCTGCTGTCACAAATCTACTCTTGCCATGGTCAGGCACAGATTTGATTAATAGAGTTCTGAAGCTGCCAAGTGCCCGCACTGATGTGCTACCTGGAAGAATTGAACTTTATTCCTTCCGACAGCATTGGGCTTTCAGTCTTAGAGGTTCAGCTTCAGTCACTGCTCAGTACGTATTGAGTGGCGGCTGTAACCACACCCTGGCACTGACTGAAAGGCAGATCTACAGTGCATCAGTGCTGCGTAGGCTGTCAGTCAGTGTCAGGCGTGGTTACAGCCGCCGCTCTCTATGTACTGAGCAGTGACTGAAGCGGAGCCTCTATGACTGAAAGCCCAATGCGGTTGGAAGGAATAAAGTTCATTTCTTCCAAGTAGCTTGGCAGCTTCAGAACGCTATTAACCTGGAGATTAAACAATCAAATCTGTGCCTGACCATGGCAAGAGTAGATTTTAATTTCTGTCATAACGACAGCCAAAGATGCCCTTAAGAGGTGTGAGCTTCAGTAGTGCCAACAGAATAGAGTGAAAATGATAGACATGGGAAATTGTTAATAATTAGGAATGAGTGAACGTGCTCGGTGATACTCTGCTATCACTCGAATATCTGGGTGCTCGGCACTCTTCGAGCATTAGCTGATGCTCAAATTGAAGCTCAAATCCCTGCCCTGCATGTTTGGCGCCTGTTACACAGCCAATAAGCCTGCAGGGATTGCCTGCGAGCCACTTTAATGCCGCTACCATCTTGGTAGCGGCTTTACTGTGATTGGCTGGCCGTATGACATCATCAGGGGTTATGAATGGACAAGCGCTGCCAGGCTTGGCACACTGATGCCATTGCACAGCTCAGGGATAGAGCTTATTGGAGGGAGGCTGTATGTGCACAGTTGAACGGATCAGAGTCCTCTAGTGTTAATACTGGTGCTGATTCTGATCCACTATACTAACAGCCCTTGTAAGGGTTAAATCTGTGCTTTCCTGTTTGTATGATACATTCTGCACTTAGACTAGGGATGGACATTTGCAGGAGCAGGGAGAGTGGCAGAATACAGTCTCTAAGCAATTAGTCATCCATAGAGTATTACGTTCTTAGTGGGCGACAGAGATTTATGTGGTGATTTCCACATTTTATATAAAGTTACATCATATGAAGCAACAATGTATACATGACCTCCAATTTATACAATTCCTCCTCACAAAAGTTGTCACTTTTCAGAAAATTTAGCCCCACATACTCAAATTCTTCTAAAAAACAAACTGTACTTTACTCACCCTCCCTGGGTCTAGCACTGTGACACAGCACTGGACTCCCTGGGGATGAGTAAAAAGGGTTTGTTTTTTTAGAATAAACTAAACATATGGGGAAATCCTTTCTGAAAGAGGACAATGCCTTTAACTTGAATGCACAGTACAGACCAAAAGTTTGGACACCTTCTCAGTTAAAGATTTTTCTGTATTTTCATGACTATGAAAATTGTACATTCACACTGTAGGCATTAAAACTATGAATTAACACATGTGGAATTATATATATGTCGCCGCGTCCATGGGCAACAACACAGACTTATCCCAATTAATAGATAATCCGGAAAAAGCCCCAAATTTTGTAATGCTGTTCATAACAGCCCACAGAGATTCTTGCGCATCTTCCAAGAACAGTAACACGTCGTCTGCGTACAGGGTAATCTTTTCTTCATAGTTTCCGTATCTAACTCTCTTTATGTCCCTATCCCTCCGTATCGCCGCCACCAAGGGCTCAACAGCAATTGCAAACAAGAGAGGAGACACGGGGCACCCCTGCCGCGTTCTCCTATATAAAGGGAAATCCCCCGACAAGAGCCCATTTACCCGTATCCTTGCTCTTGGAGACGCATATAACAATTGCACCCAACTTATAAATATCTCACCAAAACCCATAGCCTTTATAACCGCCCACAAATACCGCCATTCTACAATAAAAAAGTGTGAAACTGAAATTATGTCTTATATTGTAGGTTCTACAAAGTAGCCACCTTTTGCTTTGATGACTGCTTTGCACACTCTTGGCATTCTCTTGATGAGCTTCAAGAGGTAGTCACCGGGAATGGTCTACCAACAATCTTGAAGGAGTTCCCAGAGATGCTTAGCACTTGTTGGCCCTTTTGCCTTCACTCTGCGGTCCAGTTCACCCTAAACCATCTCGATTGGGTTCAGGTCTGGTGACTGTGGAGGCCAGGTCATCTGGCGTAGCACCCCATCACTCTCCTTCTTGGTCAAATAGCCCTTACACAGCCTGGAGATGTGTTTGGGGTCATTGTCCTGTAGAAAAATAAATGATGGTCCAACTCAACGCAAACCTGATGGAATAGCATGCCACTGCAAGATGCTGTGGAAGCTATGCTGGTTCAGTATGCCTTCAATTTTGAGTAGTGGTTTCTTAGCAGCTATTTTACCATGAAGGCCTGCTGCACAAAGTCTCCTCTTAACAGTTGTTGTAGAGATGTGTCTGCTGCTAGAACTCTGTGTGGCATTGACCTGGTCTCTAATCTGAGCTGCTGTTAACCTGCGATTTCTGAGGCTGGTGACTCGGATAAACTTATCCTCAGAAGCAGAGGTGACTCTTAGTCTTCCTTTCTTGGGGCGGTCCTCATGTGAGCCAGGTTCTTTGATGGTTTTTGCCACTGCACTTGGGGACACTTTCAAAGTTTTCCCAATTTTTCAGACTGACTGACCTTCATTTCTTAAACTAATGATGGCTATTCGTTTTTCTTTACTTAGCTGCTTTTTCTTGCCATAATACAAATTCTAACAGTCTATTCAGTAGGACTATCAGCTGTGTATCCACCAGACTTCTGCACAACACAACTGATGGTCCCAACCCAATTTATAAGGCAAGAAATCCCACTTGACAGGGCACACGTGTGAAGTGAAAACCATTCCTGGTGACTACCTCTTGAAGCTCATCAAGAGAGTGTGCAAAGCAGCCATCAAAGCAAAAGGTGGCTACTTTGAGGAACCTAGAATATAAGACATAATTTCAGTTGTTTCACACTTTTTTGTTAAGTATATAATTCCACATGTGTTAATTCATAGTTTTGATGCCTTCAGCGTGAATGTACAATTTTCATAGTCATGAAAATACAGAAAAAAATCTTTAAATGAGAAGGTCTGTCCAAACTTTTGGTCTGTACTGTATCTAAGTAGAAAAAAAGGGGACTGGGTCCTACATACCAGTGAATGTGGGAGCTTCTGCAATCTATTATCACCTATCCTGTAGACAGGCAAGATAGCAAACAGCCATAATATTTATACAACCTGCCAAATATTGTGTAGGACCCCATTGCTGTCAAAACAGCTGTGATCCGTCAATACATGGACTAGATGGAAAGTGCATCAGCCAATCAGTGAGGCTCTGAGCGGAGCAATCTAGTGTAGACAGAATACCCATAACTCCCAACCATCCCGGATCTAGAAGGACAGTCTCGCTGTTGAGACTCTGTCCTGGCAGGGATCCTCCTTTTACCGCTTGGCCTCAGACCAAATGTACCGCTGCTTCTTTAAACTGCTAGCGTGATCGCTAGCTGTGTCGGATTGGAGCAGATATTGCTCCTTGCTCCGACACTGACTGGCAGAGGAGACACGGAGAGGCGTCTTTATCAGTGGCCTACCGAAGCTGCTGCCATGTGAGCAGTCAGTGGCGCGGCTGGATGACATCATTCAGCGCCTTGGGAGAGGAAGCTGCCAGCTGCTGCGTGGGAGCATGGTGCGAGGTGTGTGTGTGTGTAGGTGTGTCTGTAGGTGTGTGTGGTGATGGAAAAGGCAATGATGGGGATGTGAGGGCAATGATGGAGTTGTGGTCATTATGTGTGGCCTTTATACTGTACACAGCATCATGTGGGGCCATTATACTGTACGTAGCATCAAGTGCGGCCATTATACTCTACCGAGCATCATGTAGGGTCATTATACTGTACGCAGCATCATGTGGGGCCATTATACAGTATGCAGCATAATGTGGGGCCATTATACAGTACACAACATCATATGGGGCCATTATACTGTATGGAGCATGTGAGGCCATTATACAGTACGCAGAATCATGTGGGGCCATTATACTGTACACAGCATCATGTGGGGCCAATATACAGTATTTAGCACTGTGTGACCATTATACAGTATGGAGCACTGTGTGGCCATATTTTTTTGTTTATAATTATTGTTTATGAAACAGTGTGATCAGCAGTGCTAAATGGGTGTAGTTGGGGCGTGGATATGAGTGTGACTAGTTGTGAAATGGCTGTGGTCAGGGGCATGGTCTAAAATTTGTCGTGGCGTAATGCAACCTTTGTCCCTCTTTGCCTTCTTCAAAAATTGGGAGGTATGAGAATACCCACTCATCGGCTCTGAGTATTATGTCTGAATCGGAGCTCAGAGCTGCTGAGCTTACTGATTGGGTGCCATGCTCTCAAATTGACGTCAGCACAGTAGCCAAAGCCACATAGTAGGGGCGAGCAATGAAGACTGTACCGATGGACCCGGAGAATGTGAGTATAGGTGAATTGTGTATGTGAGGGATGAATTAAATTTGAAAGGGAACAATCCATTTAATTCATGTAAGTTATAAATTGGGTCACCAGAGATCAGACTGTTTTTTCCAATATAAGGACAGATGCCTAGCTACAAGTTCATGAGCAATTTTTGCAGTGTGGCACGGCATAATTTCCTGCTGAAAGAGGCCACAACAATTAGGAAACACAGCTGCCATGGAGGGGAGTACTTGGTCAGCAACTATGTTCAGGAAGGAGATACTTGTCAAAGTAACATTCATATGGATGCCAGGACCCAAAGTTTCCTAGCAGAACATTGCCCAGAGCTTCAAACTACCACCATGACCTCTCCTGGCACGAACCCGGCCACAGTTAAGAGACACACATGCACCAATGTCAAATAAAATGTGACTTGAAAAGACCAGATCACCTCTTTTCTTAGCTTCAATAATCGAGGTCTGATGCTAACATATCCATTGTTAGCACTTCTGCTGATAGCACTTCATGCAGCCGCACACTCTGGTCCCGAGTGCCGGGTATTGATGCGCGAGTTTTTCGCATTGAACTCGCAAGTGTGACCCCGGTCTAGTTACCATATTTTCTCCCATATCAAAGTTGCTAAGATTGCTTGCACATTTTTCTATTTCTAACACATCATTTTTCAGAATTGTCCACTTGCTGCCTAATTTATTCCTCCTCTTGACAAGTGTCATTGTCACAAGATAATCAACGTTCACTTGTCTATTTTAATGTTATGGCTGATCATATCATTTCAGTATAGCAAACGTTGTTGAATGTACATCTTTCAATGCAACGACTATGCGATATCTCAAAAAGTCCAGACGGACTGTAAAATTTGTGTTTAGTGCCAAAGGATTCTACACCCTTTCTTCACAGCCGACAGGATAGTTTCCCAGGTGACTGGAGTGATTCTGGTGGCCACAGATTCTAGATTCTTTTTCTCTACAGCTACTGGAAAACGAATTCCTCGGGAAACGACATCTGAACCAGGACACACAGGTGACTTCAGAAATGACTCAATTATTTCTTGGCACAAAACAACTGTGTTGGCCATCAGCACAGAGAATTTCTTGAGAAATTCTTTTTAAGTGTATTTGCTTTCTTTTTGCAAAAATACAGCACTTTAGGAAAGGATGTATGACTTTACTAACACGGATCTAGACAAATAGGAAAATGGCAGCAGCAAATGTGTGCAGAATGCTAGAGGTAAATATATGCGCCAAACAATACCATTTCCATTAAATGCACCACATACATTTCTCATTACATAAAGTGCATATTACACAATGAATGATAGTTATAGGAAAATTGAAATAAAAGTCCTAAAGGGAACCTGTCACCTGATTCATACTGCCCAAACGGCATAAGTCTGAGCCTGGCTGCATGGGAGAATGCAAGTACGGTATATTATTCCGAGATGCATCTGCCTCTAAAGATCCAGCACCGATGTATGAGATTGACAGGTCTCTCCCATAGCGAGGGAGCTGTCAATCACCTAGATCCTAGCTGGGTGAAGGCTCTGTTGTTTGGGCACAATCGGAACTGAAAAAGTCAAGGAAGCCTTGGAATGAAAGGCTTTAGGCCATACAATATAACCCAATTATATAAAGGGCAGGGACTCCGAATATCAAATATAGTCCCCCTGAGGAAGCCCACACAAAATGAGCGTTGGGGTGGTACACACGTGGGATTTGCACAGGGTGTAATGGTTACGGCACAGTCCTCTGGCCATATACTGTTCCTTTGAATTCTTGTACTACTCTTTACACTTAATGAGCATTGTTCATTTTTGTCCTTTTTTCTGCTGTGTTTATTGCCATGGGTTTATTCTTTGCTATGGACTTATATTAGGTTTATCTGTTGCTTTTGCTCCTCCATATATTATGCAATTTAACATGGTGTTCTTGCTTGAATCTTCACCTTTGATTCAGATTTTATTACTACTCAGCTTATTATTGATCCTTTTGCTATCCTAATAAGATGTGTCATTTTATATAGTTGGTGGATGATCGTGCTTTGGGCAGCATGAACCAAGTGACAGGTTCCCTCTAAGATAAGTTTCAGGCCCTGTTTACAGAAGCAATTTGGCTTCTGTTTTTAGAGAAGTTGTGATGGATGAAAATGGATCGGTTTTCTAACGGATCCCATTGAACTATAATGGGTTTATCAAGTTACCATGGAAACCCAGTGGAAAAGTAACTATACAAGTATGAACAACGGACTAATTTTTTGCTGTGAAATCTCACAATGATTATCGTTTTCTAATCTTGACACAATCACAATAGGTTAAAAAAAGCACATTTTAAACATCAGGCAAAGGTTCACAAGCTGAAAGACTACATTATTAGGCCGGAAAGAACAACTGTGAACAGTGGAGAACCATTTTCTAGCAAGTAGTCCCTTATCTTTACAATGTGTATGCACTGGACATGTTATCATATTCCCACAAAGCACAAATCCTATACTGCCATGAGCAATATAACATATACTTTAGACTTTTAAAAGTGCTTAGACATGTTAAACCCCAATGACAAATTTTAGCTTTATGATGTCAGTATACACCTGCGTGCCTGTCATTAAGAGCACAAGGTGCCCCTTACATTCATTGCTAATTAGATTTTTCCAAACTTGGATTGATCTTTCACTCTTGGGTTCAGGGGTAAAATCTGTCTTCAGTCCATACAGGCTCTCCCCATTACTGAGATGGGAGATGACAGTTGGTGCTCTTAAAATTCTATGGAGAAGTGAAGGGGTGGGCTGAGCAACTACAGGCGGACACAAACATTCTGCAGCAAGTTCTCCTGAATCCCCATAAAACTTTATGAGCATCTCCTATCTCAGTAATGGAAAAAACTCCATATTCACTTAAGACAAATTTTACCCGAAAATTGAGAATTTTGAAAATGAATGATCAGTTCAGGAGAAGAAGGAAGCAGATTACTCCAAGATAAGTTACCAAGTTTCCTATATTAAAGTGTACTGTTTACTGAAAGGAAAGAACAAAAATGGCTACATTGTAAGCAGCCGGTTACTCCCACCCTTAAAAACTTTATTAATATCGGCCTATAAGAGGTTTTCAAAAAACACTATTTCCTGCTGACTATCTAGCAATACCTCCCGTAATGGGGTTGTCCGGCCCCAGAAGAAAAGTCTGCAGTCACCCTATGTGAGCTCAAATAAGAAAAGGTGTAGATATCCATGTATGGTGTAAGTAAAAATAACTTTCATTAATATATAATAAAAATACAGAGACATACAACTAGCCAATATAGTGGCTCACAATTACGGTAAGTAAATCACAGTAACATGATAATAATAAATTGTGGAGCCAAGTACCACTACGCAGGAAGAAGGCTAATATGCTGAAACGTGCGTAGGGGTACCTGGCTCCAAAATACTCTATAGGTAAATCTATTGTACTTATATCTACTTGATATATCATATGAATTGTATGTACTATTGATCTATGAGAGTTCCTACAGGGACCATATACCGTTTTTGTGTTTTACTATTTTCCATGTTATTCATTGTTCCTGTTACTCTCAATGTACTTTCCAATGATTTAATCATGTTACTCTGATTTACTTAATCGTGAGCCACTATATTGGCTAGTTGTATTTCTTCATATTTTTATTACATATTAATAAAAGTTGTTTTTATTTACATCAAGTATACTCGTTACTCGAGATTTCTGAGCATGCTCGGGTGGTCTCCGAGTATTTTGGCGTGCTTGAAGATTTAGATTCTGTCTCCATAGCTGCATGATTTGCGGCTGCTAGACAGCCTGAATACATGTGAGGAATCCCTAACAAACAGGCAATCACTACATGTGTTCAGTTTGTCTAACAGCCGCAAATCATGCAGCTACTGAGACAGAAACTCATGTGGCCACATTTAGGAAATTAGTACAGTAGTGTTCACATGCTGACTCATTTCACTTCTATTGAGAAGCCGGGTGAGACTAGCCAGCACATGATCACATGGATACACTGGCCACTCACACAGGGAAATCATAACAGTGTGCACACCTCACACTGGCACGATTCTGGAATCTGCAGTCACATCTCTTCTCATGGACAACCTCTTTAATTTAACCATTTTTAGAGATTTAGTTGCCAGAAGGGCTCAATGCTCCAAATCCCTCTCTGTGTGCCAGAATGGAAGAGAAGCTTCCTCTCTGGTGGACTCAAGCTGTAGTGTATGGGTAGCCAGAAATAAGAATAGTAAGAAATATCTCTTTATTGCAGTAGCTTCCACTGCCAATAATCAGCTGTTTGCTGGATATGATGGGAGCTGCCGCATCTTCCATAACCCCCTTACACTCACATACACGGTACGGACAAATTTCATAGGAAGCCTCATAACATATCAGAATATTTTAGGATTTTTCGGAGATACATTAAAAAAGTAGCCATGAGTAGGGCTAGTAAAGCGAAAATGGGTAGGTTTTTGTGCCACTGTATGGACCGCCACCGGTTTTATATGTACCTAACAAAAAGTGAATTTTATTTTTACTTACTTGCTGCCTCGCTGGAATTCTTTTTCTCGTACATTAAAATCTTACGCCCTAATTCATCATTGTCGTTTCCCCATTTGTCTGGAGTAGTTTGCTCCTAATTAGTGACTATTATTTGTGCCTTATTCTCGACACGTTTTGCTTCACTTTTTAAGTTGTCTTCTTCAAGTCGCGGCCCTTTTTCATTTTTGCGTTTTCGTTTTTCGCTCCCCTCCTTCCCTGAGCCATAACTTTTTTATTTTTCCGTCAATATGGTCATGTGAGGGCTTATTTTTTGCGGGACAAGTTGTACTTTTGAAAGACACCATTGGTTTTACCATGTCTTTTACTAGAAAACGGGAAAAAAATTCCAAGTGCGGTGAAATTGCAAAAAAAGTGCAATCCCACACTTGTTTTTTGTTTGGCTTTTTTGCTAGGTTTACTAAATGCTAAAACTAATCTGCCATTATGATTATCTAGGTCATTACGGGTTCATAGACACCTAACATGACTAGGTTATTTTTTATCTAAGTGGTGAAAAAAAATTCCAAACTTTGCTAAAAAAAAAAAAAAGTGCCATTTTTCGATACCCGTAGCGTCTCCATTTTTCGTGATCTAGGGTCGGGTGAGGGCTTATTTTTTGCGTGCCGAGCTGATGTTTTTAATGATACCATTTTTGCGCAGATACGTTCTTTTGCTCGCCCGTTATTGCATTTTAATGCAATGTCGCGGCGACCAAAAAACGTAATTCTGGCATTTCGGATTTTTTTCTCGCTAGGCCGTTTAGCGATCAGGTTAATGCTTTTTTTTAATTGATAGATCGGGCGGTTCTGAACACGGCAATACCAAATACGTGTAGGTTTGGTTTTTTTTTTAATTGTTTTATTTAGGATGGGGCGAAAGGGTGGTGATTTAAACTTTTATATTTTTTATATTTTTTTCATATTTTTAAAAACATTTTTTTTTTACTTGTGCCATGCTTCAATAGCCTCCATGGGAGGCTAGAAGCTGGCATAGCCTGATCGGCTCTGCTACATAGCAGCGATCATCAGATCGCTGCTATGTAGCAGAAATGCAGGTGTGCTGTGAGCGCCGACCACAGGGGGGCGCTCACAGCAGACCTGCATCAGTAACCATAGAGGTCTCAAGGACCTCTATGGTTACCTTCCTGATGCATCGCCGACCCCTGATCATGTGACGGGGGTCGGCGATGACGTCATATCCGGCCGCCCGGCCGGATGCGGTAGTTAAATGCCGCTGTCTGTGTTTGACAGCGGCATTTAACAGGTTAATAGCGGCGGGTGAATAGCGATTTCACCCGCCGCTATTGCGCGCACATGTCAGCTGTACAAAACAGCTGACATGTCGCGACTTTGATGTGGGCTCACCGCCGGAGCCCACATCAAAGGGGGAGACACGATATGAGCAGTACATGTACTGCTCATGTCATGAAGGGGTTAAATCAGATTCATATAATGCAATTTTTACCAAATGTTGCATTTTTTTGGAGCATCCCACTTCAGTCTCTGGAGGTTCCTGGAGGATTTTTCAATGTGAACAATATTTTATACAATTTATCATATGTGGAGAAAAAGTGAAAATGTGGCACTCACCAAGTAGTGTTGCGATAAAAGTCCTTTATTTTCCCATATCACGGGGAGAGGACATTATAACAGGATGGCAGGTACAATTGAGGCTGCACAGTGATAGAGTAGGACGACGGCCGTTTCGCGCCGACTACTTGGTGAGTGCCACATTTTCACTTTTTCTCTGCATGTGATAAATACTTCATGACACATTTTTGTTGAGCACCACTCAAAAAGAGTGTGTACTACCACCAATTGGCAGCAAAATAGACGACTTATACAAGATATATAATTTCCCATATAAACCTGGTGCCGTTCTACTTTGTTTCTCTTTTAAAGCAATATTTTAGACAATGTGTGACTTTTTAAAGGTTTTGTGACTTTTGGTGCGTAAAAATTATGAAAAACTGTCAAAGAGACAAAAATAAAAACCATGGGGGCAATTCATCAAGAACGGCGATTCTCTCACCAGTCTTGATAAGAGGGCGTTTCTAGCAGATGCTCCTGATTCATTAAGAGGCCCACGTCTCTTCATGAATCAGGTTGTGCCGCTATTTGCACCTAACCATAAACCTTAATCTAGGCCATGTTGGAGTAAGATTTGTGGCATAGCAAACGCTGCTGCTAGTCATGAATTTGATGATTTGGGGTAACCATGCCCCAGTTGTACCCACTTTGTCGGAGCTGGGGGTGAGAATGGAGAGAAGACGTCAGAATTCTTGTTTTATTTTGGCTCAACCTGCCACTTTTCAAGGCTCTTTTTTTCAGGAATCAGTAAAAAAAAAGGTTTAACGAATTTTGAAGAAGTGCCGTAAAAAAAAATTCACAGAAAAGACATGACAAAAGATAAGACAAAAGATAAGTGACCTCAAGAGCTGATGTATTGGAGGTTTGCTAAGGAAAACGTTTACAGCCAATTTAATGAGTTCCTTTTGAACCTTCTGATGTTCTGTACGAAGTTTGAGCAGCAGAGTTCAGCCTTTAATAAGCTCACCAATAAAGCATTTACTACCATCTTTCCTACCCGCATGCGGCCTGTTTACTCACATTTCCTATGTAACTTGGACTTGGACCAGGAAGAGGCCGACTCAGACAACCATGCCATCTGCCATTACAAGATTACCTTGCTAAGTTTGTTAGTGTACTTAAAAAATTCTTTTATTCTGAAATAATAGCACGGAGGATTCCCAAAGCTTTGCTAATACATTATATCCTTATCAGTGTTTACATCAAGAAGCACTCCTGTGCAGAATGACTTCAGAGTTTACACAGCTGCAACTCTATAAAATGTCGTTTAACTCCCTGATACTCTGCCAGGCTGGCCTATATGACTTCATAGGGTGAGAGGCTTCCAATCTCCGACCACCTATTGAGGGCGACACTCCTCGCTGGTAATGGGAGCTGAAGCCCCAGCAGAGCACTTACATCCGCTAATCCAAACAATCCACTGAAAAGGGTTTCACAACTTTTTTTTATTTTTTTAAAGTGGCATAATCATTTTTTCTTTCCAATGTCGTATCTGTACTGAGCTCTCAGAAATAATATTCTTTGCTGTCATGAGACTAAATGCATTTAGATGTAGGTAAATACTTCAGCTGGAAACTCCTCTGCAAAACGTCCAATGATGATATCAATTCCTATAATTTTCACATGGCGCTAACATATTCCGCACCAATTTATGTTCTTCACATACACACCAACACATTGAAATTGTAACAGCAAGAAGCAAAAGTTGTGGAATTACGAAAATCACAGGTTGGATAGAAATTATGAAAAAATTATGAAAAAATGGAAACTAAATTTCCAAAACATTTTGACTTATTAAGTATGAGTGCCACCCACGCTCTTATATACACAAGCGCATTGGCATTTTATGCACAGCGGCACACAAATCATCAAGATCCACTCCTGGCAGATACCTTTGAAACTGTCTACCAATAATGTCAGCTCGATTAGAGACAAGTCTAGAGGCGATACATGCCATGGTAACACATTTGGGCCTCACAAGAGTAGTACAAGCAACATGCGGCCTGATTTGTTGTTGATAAACGATTCCTGGGACACTTTGGAGATATCGCTGTATCACTGGTTCTACAACCAAATCAATGTAACGCCGACCTGTTAGTGTACCTGGAATGAAGACTAGAGGGGTCCGTCCATACATTATGCCACCTTTGTGTCAAGTATATTTCATCTTTGTGAACTAACATGTAGGCTGATGTAATTAACTTGTCTTGGCCAACTATGAAAGCAACCAAGGGCTATCTTGACTCTGTTCTAGTCACATTCTTAATGCTCTAGACAAGTAACCTGTGTCAGTCAACGTGATAATAAGTACCGGTAAATGGAAACCTGACCATTAAAAGTCAATAAGACCCAAAAAATCCAATACAAAACAAATCCATTATGCACAAGTCTATTATGCAGGCTTCAGACTCGCTAACCACTATGACCAACCACAGTTGTGCGGCCTAGTCCGTTTGCAATTTTAGCTAATTCTGAGAATGAATCTGGCTACTGAAGTGTTCGACTGATAATTATCACCATTCAGAGGCTTCTGGCAGCAGAGGTATTTCCCAGAAAAAAACAAAAGATCTCTTTTCCCAGAAATCTGCCTTTAGGGGGAGAGACAAGAAATCAGCGGACTTTTCTCTACTTGTATGGCCAGCTTTAGCATCTGATTAATGGAAATGTAGATGTCTCCGTCGCATAACAGACAACATTAGTTTACAGCCCTGAGGCAGCTGGAGGGAAGAATTACTGCCGAGATAGCTCACAATGTGCCTTAGATATTTTCGTTTTTATCTCTTATCTTCCTCTGATTGCTGTCTATTAAACTTTATTTACTAGATCCAGGAAAGCCTCATATCTAAGGGGTAAATGTTCTTGTATTGACAATGTGGTCTACTGTATGGAGACGCTTTATGTGCAAAGCTCACTGAATCCTTCATATTAATACTATGAGGTGGGGGATGACTAACTAAACTGAACCTAAGAGCCAAAATTCTAGAGTACTTGCCATGTGTCACATTTTTTAAGATTTTAGACACTTTTTCCACCTAATAAGACACTTTTATAAAGTGTCTTGAAAAGAAGGTGTTGCCAAGAGTGGTTATAAAATACGGCAAATTTACTAAGGTTATGCTCCAGCTTTTTTGGGCTTAAAATGTGGTTTAAAGACCACAAATAGGTGGTGCGACCTTGGACTAGACAGTATGAATGAACTACCTCTTGCGGTAGAGAATGCCACAATCTGAGTGCTCTAACTGTAAAGCACACTTCCCTTCACATATAATGAATGTTCCCTGGTCCTCAGTAAGGAATAAATCATATGCAAGACCTTTGTATTGGCCACACATGTATTTACACATAGGCTACGTTCACATTAGCGTTGTGCGGTGCAGCGTCGGCGACGCAACGCACAACGCAAATGTGAACGCATGCACAACGCAGCATTTTGTGACGCATGCGTTCATTTTTTCATGGTTTTTGGCGCAGAAAAAACTGCATTATGCAGCGTCCTCTGCGCCCTGACAGTTGTGCCATAGGGACGCATGTGTCACAAAACGCAAGAGCAACGCATGTCCATGCGCCCCCCATGTTAAATATAGGGGCGCATGACGCATGCGTCGCCGCGGCTGCCCCCGACGCAACGCTAATGTGAACGTAGCCATATACGGTACATCAGATTGCGTCTGAGGTGTCTTTTTTTCTAAGCTAAACAATAAAGGTGAAGAAAGCTACATTTAACCCCATCCCCACTAGACTTTCTGTACATTGTCTATTGACAGAAAGCTGCTAATCACTGCTGGGGGCGTGGATAGTCTAGCAGGCACTGGAAACTTAGTGGGGCACTGATAATACCAAGCTGATAAAACACTCATTGTTATGAAACAACAGTACGCAGCCTAACAGGTGATACATTCTTGAAATCAGTGTCACAGGCTCTTCCTCATGCTGTTCTCAGATTACACAGCAAAAACCTGCTGTCAGGTTCCCTTTTAACAGTTTTTGTAAAGGCATACTATCCATCTAGTTTTATAAAATAAGAGAAACAAAAACTAATGTTTCCTATAACTGACTTTTTCTGGTTGGATAACATGGACAGCTGTCTTTTCACACAAATAATTTCCATTCCACTTTTAGCCCGTTGGCTGCATCATACACATTGCACCATTTTACCAAAGCCAAGTCTGTTCTGGACTCGCTTCCCCTGTGGCAGGGGCGATTTCCTTTTCCCCTACTCATACTGTCTGGACATAGAGCATTTTCCAGAATATTTCACACCACAATGTAATGTTATTCTATTCCTGCCTAAACACAATTAGCTAATGACCATCATTTCTTCCACCTTCCATTAGCTGCCATTATGGCATTTTCACTTTCACATTCTCCATGGCTCGTCTTTGCATACTAAAGATAACTGATTATTTTGCTCACTTTCTCCAAGTCCCTATGTGACCCCTTCCAGTGTACCCGTTGGCTATATTGTACAGACAGCCGTGCTTAATGAGTAATGATGTGCCGTCTAGCAAATCAAGTTGCAAAAGCGTTTTTTCGATTTGTTTTTTTCTAACACACCACTAATCATGGACTCGTATATGAAAGGCTTGGTACTTGTAACTAGATTTAAAATGATGCGATCTTGTATTAATTTATCAGCATATTTCTAATGATATCCAAAATAGTTTTTGTTTTCAGTTCTTGTATTCCCATCTCCGACATGTATGGTATATCCATAGGACATATCAATCTTATAGATGAGGGTCCTGCAGTGTGCTCGCCAATTTTTGGAATTACCATACAAATCAAGAGAGAGTTGTGTATGAGCAGCCACCTCTTCACTGACGGAGACTTGTGAGTGGCCGTTCCAGATACATCCCATGAATATATGATAGATAGTGTTGAGTAGTGTTGAGCGATACCTTCCGATATCAAGAAGTATCGGTATCGGATTGGATTGGCCAATATCCAAAAAATATCGGATATCGCCGATACCCGATACCAATGCAAGTCAATGGGACACAAATATCGGAATAAAAATAAGCCCTTTCTGTCCTTCTACATCCTGTTCCGGAGGGGGGAAGAGTGTGGGCGGTGTGTGGGCGGACACTGTGCCTGTCTGTGTGCGGGTGGGGTCTGTGCGGGCCTGCCGGGGATCTGTACGGGCATCTCGGGGGTCTGTGCGGCCTGCCGGGGCTCTGTGCGTGCCTGCCGGGGCTCTGTGCGTGCCTGCCGGGGATCTGTGCGGCCTGACGAGGATCTGTGCGGCCTGCCGGGGATCTGTGAGGGCTTGCCAGGGCTCTGTGCGGGCTTGCCGGGGCTCTGTGCGGTCTGCCGGGGCTCTGTGCATTCATCGTCCGATGGGACTACAAGTCCCATCGGACGATGCCTGCAACAGTGACAGTGATTGACACATTAGCCAATGATGGGACAGTAGTAGTCCCATCATCCGGCTAATGAGTTGAATGTAAAAACAAAAAAACAAACATACATACAACATACATACTACATACAGTGGGGCAAAAAAGTATTTAGCCAGTCAGCAATAGTGCAAGTTCCACACTTAAAAAGATGAGAGGCGTCTGTAATTTACATCATAGGTAGACCTCAACTATGGGAGACAAACTGAGAAAAAAAAATCCAGAAAATCACATTGTCTGTTTTTTTAACAATTTATTTGCATATTATGGTGGAAAAAAAGTATTTGGTCAGAAACAAACAATCAAGATTTCTGGCTCTCACAGACCTGTAACTTCTTCTTTAAGAGTCTCCTCTTTCCTCCACTCATTACCTGTAGTAATGGCACCTGTTTAAACTTGTTATCAGTATAAAAAGACACCTGTGCACACCCTCAAACAGTCTGACTCCAAACTCCACTATGGTGAAGACCAAAGAGCTGTCAAAGGACACCAGAAACAAAATTGTAGCCCTGCACCAGGCTGCGAAGACTGAATCTGCAATAGCCAACCAGCTTGGAGTGAAGAAATCAACAGTGGGAGCAATAATTAGAAAATGGAAGACATACAAGACCACTGATAATCTCCCTCGATCTGGGGCTCCACGCAAAATCCCACCCCGTGGGGTCAGAATGATCACAGGAACGGTGAGCAAAAATCCCAGAACCACGCGGGGGGACCTAGTGAATGAACTGCAGAGAGCTGGGACCAATGTAACAAGGCCTACCATAAGTAACACACTACGCCACCATGGACTCAGATCCTGCAGTGCCAGACGTGTACCACTGCTTAAGCCAGTACATGTCCGGGCCCGTCTGAAGTGTGCTAGAGAGCATTTGGATGATCCAGAGGAGTTTTGGGAGAATGTCCTATGGTCTGATGAAACCAAACTGGAACTGTTTGGTAGAAACACAACTTGTCGTGTTTGGAGGAAAAAGAATACTGAGTTGCATCCATCAAACACCATACCTACTGTAAAGCATGGTGGTGGAAACATCATGCTTTGGGGCTGTTTCTCTGCAAAGGGGCCAGGACGACTGATCCGGGTGCATGAAAGAATGAATGGGGCCATGTATCGTGAGATTTTGAGTGCAAACCTCCTTCCGTCAGCAAGGGCATTGAAGATGAAACGTGGCTGGGTCTTTCAACATGACAATGATCCAAAGCACACCGCCAGGGCAACGAAGGAGTGGCTTCGTAAGAAGCATTTCAAGGTCCTGGAGTGGCCTAGCCAGTCTCCAGATCTCAACCCTATAGAAAACCTTTGGAGGGAGTTGAAAGTCCGTGTTGCCAAGCGAAAAGCCAAAAACATCACTGCTCTAGAGGAGATCTGCATGGAGGAATGGGCCAACATACCAACAACAGTGTGTGGCAACCTTGTGAAGACTTACAGAAAACGATTGACCTCTGTCATTGCCAACAAAGGATATATTACAAAGTATTGAGATGAAATTTTGTTTCTGACCAAATACTTATTTTCCACCATAATATGCAAATAAATTGTTAAAAAAACAGACAATGTGATTTTCTGGATTTTTTTTTCTCAGTTTGTCTCCCATAGTTGAGGTCTACCTATGATGTAAATTACAGACGCCTCTCATCTTTTTAAGTGGTGGAACTTGCACTATTGCTGACTGACTAAATACTTTTTTGCCCCACTGTACATTACAATCATACATTACATACAATACATACATACAGGCATACAGTACATATAACATGAGTACATACTCACCATTACTTGTCATTTTGATCCCCGTAGTCAGTGTCACCTGTAAAAAATATTAAAATAACAAACAACCAATATTTTCCCACGCAGCAATTGCCATAAAGAGAGACTTTGTCCTAAGGTAACCTCTCAGTGATGCACTGCAGGAGCCATTGTCTCCTGTCAGTGTGTCACTGAAGGTCCTATAGAGCAGTGATATCACCCGATGTCACTGTTCTATAGGGGAGATCGTCGTGGGACACTCGTTATTAATTGGACTATGGTGGACAGGTAGTATACGGTTTATTATTTTACGTTTTTTGCAGGCGCTGAAGTATGGCAAGTATGGTTAAATGAAGAATATTAAAATACTTTTTTTCCGAATGTGTGCGTGTTTTATTAACCCTTTCTTACTATTGGATTAATAATGGATAGGCGTCTTATTGACGCCTCTCCGTTACTAACCCGGCTTAATGTCACCTTACAATAGCAAGGTGACATTAACCCCTTATTACCCCATATCCCAATGCTACACGGGAGTAGGAAGAGAGGGGCTAAGTGCCGGAATTGGCGCATCATATAGATGCGCCATTTCTGGGGTGGCTGCGGGCTGATATTCATAGCAGGCTACAAATATTGGCCCCCGACCGTCGGCTTTCCCCCTCTCGTGCAGAAAATTGCACAGGAGCGCATGCCGTTTTTTTCTTTTTTTAAATTCAACCCTCATTAAGGAATCTTTCACATTTGCGTCGGTACGGGTCCGTCGCTATGCGTCGGGCCGACTCACCGACGCACATTGTGAAATTTGGGCACGATGTGGGCAGCGGATGCAGTTTTTCAACGCATCCACTGCCCATTCTGAAGTCCGGGGAGGAGGGGGCGGAGTTTCGGCCAAGCATGTGCGGTACAAAATGGCGGATGCGACGGACAAAAAAGTTCACTTGAATGTTTTTTTTGTGCCGACGGTCCGCCAAAACACGACGGATCCGTTGCACGACGGACACGACGTGTGGCCATCCGTCGCTAATACAAGTCTATGGGTAAAAAACGCATCCTGCGAGCACATTTGCAGGATCCGTGTTTTTCCCAAAATGACGGATTGCTAAAAACGCAAGTGTGAAAGTAGCCTTAGAAACATCGGCCTTTCTATTATAGGATATATCTATCTATAGATATATTTATAGATAGATATATCTATAGATACATAGATGTATCTATCCATATATCTGGCTGCTTTAACACATCAGGGTTATGCCGTCAGGCACAATCCGACGAGTTTGGAAAAAAACGGATCCAGCGGAAAAAAACGGATCCTGCGTAAAAACCGGATCCAGTGGAAAAAAAAACAGATCCTGTGGAAAAAACCGGATCCGGCAGAAAAAACCGGATCTGGTGGAAAAAGCGGACCCAGCGGAAAAAAACAGATTTGTTTTTTTCAAAACTCGCCGGATTGTGCCTGACGGGCAAAAACCTGGTGTGAAAGCAGCCAGATATATGGATAGATACATCTATGTATCTATAGATATACAGTTAGGGCCAGAAATATTTGGACAGTGACACAATTTTCGCGAGTTGGGCTCTGCATGCCACCACATTGGATTTGAAATGAAACCTCTACAACAGAATTCAAGTGCAGATTGTAACGTTTAATTTGAAGGGTTGAACAAAAATATCTGATAGAAAATGTAGGAATTGTACACATTTCTTTACAAACACTCCACATTTTAGGAGGTCAAAAGTAATTGGACAAATAAACATAACCCAAACAAAATATTTTTATTTTCAATATTTTGTTGCAAATCCTTTGGAGGCAATCACTGCCTTAAGTCTGGAACCCATGGACATCACCAAACGCTGGGTTTCCTCCTTCTTAATGCTTTGCCAGGCCTTTACAGCCGCAGCCTTCAGGTCTTGCTTGTTTGTGGGTCTTTCCGTCTTAAGTCTGGATTTGAGCAAGTGAAATGCATGCTCAATTGGTTTAGATCTGGAGATTGACTTGGCCATTGCAGAATGTTCCACTTTTTGGCACTCATGAACTCCTGGGTAGCTTTGGCTGTGTGCTTGGGGTCATTGTCCATCTGTACTATGAAGCGCCGTCCAATCAACTTTGCAGCATTTGGCTGAATCTGGGCTGAAAGTATATCCCGGTACACTTCAGAATTCATCCGGCTACTCTTGTCTGCTCTTATGTCATCAATAAACACAAGTGACCCAGTGCCATTGAAAGCCATGCATGCCCATGCCATCACGTTGCCTCCACCATGTTTTACAGAGGATGTGGTGTGCCTTGGATCATGTGCCATTCCCTTTCTTCTCCAAACTTTTTTCTTCCCATCATTCTGGTACAGGTTGATCTTTGTCTCATCTGTCCATAGAATACTTTTCCAGAACTGAGCTGGCTTCTTGAGGTGTTTTTCTGCAAATTTAACTCTGGCCTGTCTATTTTTGGTATTGATGAATGGTTTGCATCTAGTTGTGAACCCTTTGTATTTACTGTCATGGAGTCTTCTCTTTACTGTTGACTTAGAGACAGATACACCTACTTCACTGAGAGTGTTCTGGACTTCAGTTGATGTTGTGAACGGGTTCTTCTTCACCAAATTAAGTATGCGGCGATCATCCACCACTGTTGTCATCCGTGGACGCCCAGGCCTTTTTGAGTTCCCAAGCTCACCAGTCAATTCCTTTTTTCTCAGAATGTACCCAACTGTTGATTTTGCTACTCCAAGCATGTCTGCTATCTCTCTGATGGATTTTTTCTTTTTTTTCAGCCTCAGGATGTTCTGCTTCACCTCAATTGAGAGTTCCTTTGACCGCATGTTGTCTGCTCACAGCAACAGCTTCCAAATGCAAAACCACACACCTAGAATCCACCCCTGACCTTTTAACTACTTCATTGATTACAGGTTAACGAGGGAGACGCCTTCAGAGTTAATTGCAGTCCTTAGAGTCCATTGTCCAATTACTTTTGGTCCCTTGAAAAAGAGGACGCTATGCATTACAGAGCTATGATTCCTAAACCCTTTCTCCGATTTGGATGTGGAAACTATCATATTGCAGCTGGGAGTGTGCACTTTCAGCCCATATTATATATATAATTGTATTTCTGAACATGTTTTTGTAAACAGCTAAAATAACAAAACTTGTGTCACTGTCCAAATATTTCTGGCCCTAACTGTATCTATCTATAAATATATCTATAGATAGAGAGATATATCCATAGATATATAATAGAAAGGCCGATGTTTCTAAGGCTACTTTCACACTTGCGTTTTTAGCAATCCGTCATTTAGGGGAAAAAAACGGATCCTGCAAATGTGTTCACAGGATGCCTTTTTTATCCATACTTGTATTAGCGACGGATGGCCACACGTCGCGTCCGTCGTGCAACGGATCCGTCGTGTTTTGGTGGGCCGTCGGCACGAAAAAACATTCAAGTGAACATTTTTTTGTCCGTCGCGTCCGTCATTTTCTACCGCGCATGCGTGGCCGAAACTCCGCCCCCTCCTTCCCGGACTTCAGAATGGGCAGTGGATGCGTTGAAAAACTGCATCCGCTGCCCTCGTCGTGCACAAATTTCACAACGTGCGTCAGTACGTCGGCCCGACGCATAGCGACGGACCCGTACTGATGCAAGTGTGAAAGAGGCCTTAATGAGCGTTGAATTAAAAAAAAAAAAGGAAAAAAACTGCGTATGCTACCGCGCAATTTTCTGCGCCAGAGGGGGAAAGCCGACGGCCAATATTTGTAGCCTGCTATGAATATCAGCCTGCAGCTGTCTGCGTAGCCTTTACTGGCTATTAAAATAGGGAGACCTCCCAAAAATGACGTGGGGTCCCCCTATATTTTATTGCCAGAAAGGTTGCGCAGACAGCTGCGGGCTGATATTCATAGCCTAGAGAGGGGCCATGGATATTGGCCTCCCGGCTACAAATACCAGTCCGCAGCCACCCCAGAAATGGCGCATCTGTAAGATGCGCCAATTCCAGCACTTAGCCCCTCTCTTCCCACTCCCGTGTAGCAGTGGGATATGGGGTAATAAGGGGTTAATGTCACCTTGCTACTGTAAGGTGACATTAAGCCGGGTTAATAACGGAGAGGCGTCAATAAGACGGCTATCCATTATTAATCCAATAGTAATAAAGGGTTAATAAAACACACACACGTTAGGAAAAAGGTATTTTAATATTCTTCATTTAACCATACTTACCATACTTCAGCGCCTGCAAAAAACGTAAATAATAAACCGTATACTACCTGTCTGCCGTAGTCCAATTAATAACGAGTGTCCCACGATGATCTCCCCTATAGAACAGTGACATCGGGTGATGTCACTGCTCTATAGGACCCTCATTGACACACTGACAGGAGACAATGGCTCCTGCAGTGCATCATTGAGAGGTTACCTTAGGACAAAGTCTCACTTTATGGCAATTGCTGCGTTGGAAAATTTCTCACACAGCAATGCCAAAAGTGAGACTAGGGACTATTTTTTTTAGAGCGGCGGAGGAATACAGTGCGGAAGGATACCTTCCTCCCGTCATTGTATTCCTGGAGCCCCTAGAGAGCGGTCGCATCAGCTGATGCTGCCGTTCTCCACGGGAGATTGCCGTGGGACACTCGTGGATTTCTGCGGACAGGGAGTATATTGGTTGTTTGTTATTTTAATATTTTTTACAGATGACACTGGCTTCGGGGAACAAAGTGACAAGTAATGGTGAGAATCTACTCTATGTTATATGTACAGTATGTCTGTATGTATGTATTGTATGTAATTTATGAATGTATTGTACAGTATGTAATGTATGAATGTATTGTATGTAATGTATGTATGTAGTATGTACGTAGTATGTATGTAGTATATATGTATGTATGTAGTATGCATGTAGTATGCATGTAGCATGCATGTAGTATGTATGTAGTATGTATGTAGTATGTATGTATGCATGTAGTATTTTTTTTTTACATTCAACACATTAGCCAGATGATGGGACTACTACTGTCCCATCATTGGCTAATGTGTCAATCACTGTCACTTTTGCAGGCATCGTCTGATGGGACTTGTAGTCTCATCGGACGATGCCTGCACAGAGCCCCGGCAGGCCGCACAGAGCCCCTGCAGGCCGCACAGAGCCCCAGCAGGCAATGCACAGAGCCCCGGTGGGCACGCACAGAGCCCCGGTGGGCACGCACAGAGCCCCCACGGTCACGCACAGACCCCGCCTGCACACACGCAGTTTCCGCCCACACTTCATTATAGTGCATCATTGCACTATGGAAAATTCCAATTCCGGTATCCGATATTGCAAAAATATTGGAACTCCGTATCGGAATTCCGATACAGCGAATATCGGCCGATACCCGATATTTGCAGATTCGGAATGCTCAACACTAATGATAGATAAATTAACCTATCACACATTTTTGACATAGACTATTGCCTGGGCCATCCTAAAGGGACAATTTCATTCTCAATTTACAGTAAAATAGTTGAATATCTACTGGTGCCTGGCAGCAGCCATTGTGGGCTAAGGAGAGAAGGAAAAAGTCTTCCCCACTAACATTGCAGTCAGCTTTCATGGTCACTTCTTCATGTCACATATCTCTAGTTCTAAAGAGAACCAGAAACATATGATCACAGGATAGCAGGAGGTCATCCTTTAGGTGTCAGCTATCTTGGGTGATTTCAGATTTTAGCCAGCCATAATACACATTAAATGGCTGCCGACTAAACAATATTTTGGCCGATCATTCGTCAGACAGCTATCTCGACCTGCTCTCCCAGACACACGGCTGCTCGTTCTGCTAGGCACTCTTGTGTTCTCTATGAGAAAGCCTCCCCAGATATGTCTGTAAGAGGCTTATCTCCGGGAGAAAAAAAGCGACTGGCATTAAGAAATCGGACATAAGTTTGGCATAACAGGGGTACTTAGAAATTATCTAACGGCCCTATATAAGAACCCACAAGCCAGAATACACACACCTGGTTATACGCTATACAAACTAAATTTCCTGCATCTGATAGACAAAATAATAAGAAAATTAGAAAAATGGAGAGAGCTCAGTTATCACCATTTGGGAGGGCACATTTATTAAAAATGATTACCTTCTCTCGTATTCTATAGTCCATACAAACAATACCTATACTACTGAAACATTTAGATGTACAGAGGCTGCAGTCAGCATTTACCGGTTTCTTGTGGCAAGGGAAAAGACCAAGAATTTCATACAAAAAAATGGCCTTGTCTAAAATAGAGGGGCAAATCTCATCTACTATATAATTGTCTAAGGGTCACTTCTGTCTTTCTTTCTGTCTGTCGCGGATATTCATTGGTCTTGGGCAGCCAGTGGGCGTAGACAAAAGAGCAGGGGAGGCCAGGAAGTATGCAGAGCGAGTCCCCGCCCACTCCGTACAGGCCCGGCCAGAAGCGCTGCAAAGGGGGCGGAGTCGCCATAAGGAGGGCGGAGCCGGCCGGGACCATGGGTGCTGTTGGGCCTACCGCGCACAAAAGTCAGGGACTAAATTAGCGGCTGCGGGTCGCGGCCAGCCAGTGAGCGGAGACAAAAGGGCAGGGGAGGCCAGGAAGTATGCAGAGCGAGACCTCGCCCACTCCGTACAGGCCCAGTCAGAAGCGCTGCAAAGAGGGCGGAGTCGCCATGAGGAAAGTGTAGCCGGCCGGGACCATGGGTGCTGTTGGGCCTACCGCGCCCAAAAGCCGGGGACTAAATTAGCGGCCGCGGTCAGTGATGACGGCTGCAGTCAGTGATGACAGCCGCGATAGCAGGAAACAGCGCAGCACATGTGGCGGTGACAGCTGCGGACGGAAGGGGAGTATATACTACGTGGCTGTGCAATATACTCCGTGGCCTGTGCTATATATTCCGTGGGCTGTGCAATATACTCTGTGGCCTGTGCTATATACTATGTGGCTGGGCAATATACTCCGCGGCCTGTGCTATATACTACGTGGGCTGTGCAATATACTACGTGGCTGTGCAATATACTACGTGGCTGTGCAATATATTACGTGGCTGTGCAATATACTACGTGGCTGTGCAATATACTATGTGGCTGTGTAATATACTACGTGGCTGTGCTATAGACTACGTGGTCATGCATATTCTAGAATACCCGATGCGTTAGAATTGGGCCACCATCTAGTTGCCTTATAATCTGGCTGTATTAACGAGACACATTAGAGACTGGATTCATGGAACAAGTTGTTTCTCAAACACTCTGTTGGAGAGGGAATTAGCGGCCCCAAATAACCTGCAGATGCTCTTACATTTCAGATTCGGGGAATTGCCATCTCATGTCAAACATAGTGTCATTCTTCCCATAGGCAAGAAATCGGGGATCTACTGAATATCAATGAGGGAAGGATACTTACTTGGCAAGAATTCTCAGAGAAGTATAACATGAGAGATCAGCAATATTGTAAATTCTATGTTGTCAATGCAATATTGTTACTATAGCTCAGTGGTAAAGGTTTTTGGGAGAGCGGAAAGGAAAGGGGATTTTGATTCCTTGATAGGATATGGCCTAGGAGTATAATGTTTATCCACATTGCACCAAAAAAAAAAATCGAACACAAACTCTTTCTTCGACGACTCCCGAGTTATTTATCCATTGGAATAAAACGCTGAGACTGAGACGAGGGGTAAAATTCTGGCAGGATGGGATAAAGTCATTGAAGCAATGATCAGCGAACAACTGAGAGAAATGCAGTATAAATTGATGCATAACGCTATACAGTGGGTACAGAAAGTATTCAGACCTCTTTAAATTTTTCAGTCTATTTCATTGCAGCCATTTGGTAAATTCAAAAAAGTTCATTTTTTTTCTCATTAATGTACACTCTGCACCCCATCTTGACTGAAAAAAAAACCGAAATGTAGAAATTTTGGCAAATTTATTAAAAAAGAAAAACTGAAATATCACATGGTCATAAGTCTTTCAGCCACTTTGCTCAGAATTGATTAGAAGCACCCTTTTGAGCTAGTAAAGCCATGAGTCTTCTTGGGAATGTGTTGTGAATTCTGTGGCAGAGCTCCCTCCTGTGGTCACAAGTGGTACTTCGGCTGATTCTCTCTGGGAGCTTCCGTTTGTGGAGGAAAGTGGTACTGCGGCTTCTGAGTTTCCTCCCTCAGGTGATCTGGTGAGGTCGTTAGGTGCTTCTCTACTTAACTCCACCTAATGCTTTGATCCATGCTTCCTGTCAATGTTCCAGTGTTGGACTTGTTTTTCCCTGGATCATTCCTGTGGCCTGCTGCTCTGCATAGCTAAGTTCTTCTTTGCTATTTGTTTGCTATTTTTTCTGTCCAGCTTGTCTAATTGTTTTGCTGGAAGCTCTGGGACGCGAAGGGTGTACCTCCGTGCCGTTAGTTCGGTACGGAGGGTCTTTTTGCCCCCTTTGCGTGGTTTTCTTTAGGGTTTTGTGTAGACCACAAAGTTATCTTTCCTATCCTCGCTCTGTTAAGAAAGTCGGGCCTCACTTTGCTGAATCTATTTCATCCCTACGTTTGTGTTTTCATCTTAACTCACAGTCATTATATGTGGGGGGCTGCCTTTTCCTTTGGGGTATTTCTCTGAGGCAAGGTAGGCTTATTTTCTATCTTCAGGCTAGTTAGTTTCTCAGGCTGTGCCTAATTGCATAGGCAGAGTTAGGCGCAATCCACGGCTGCCTCTAGTGTTGTTTGGAGAGGATTAGGGATTGCGGTCTGCAGAGTTCCCACGTCTCAGAGCTCGTTCTATTATTTTGGGTTATTGTCAGATCACTGTATGTGCTCTGACCGCTATGTCCATTGTGATACTGAATTGCCTATCACAACAGTACAGGAAGCCCAAAGTGCTAATGATTCTCAATAGAGGGAAAAAAGAAGTTCTGAGACCATTTTTTTTTCTTTGCACTGTGTTTTGCCTTTTTTTCCCCTAGACATTTGGGTGGTTCAGGACACAGGTGTAGCAATGGACATTAAAGGTCTGTCTTCATGTGTGGATCAGCTCACGGCAAGAGTTCAAAATATTCAAGATTTTGTGGTTCAGAATTCTTTGTTAGAACCGAGAATTCCTTTTCCAGATTTGTTTTTTGGAGATAGAACTAAATTTCTGAGTTTCAAAAATAATTGTAAACTATTTCTGGCTTTGAAACCTCGCTCCTCTGGTGACCCAGTTCAACAGGTTAGGATCGTCATTTCTTTTTTGCGTGGCGACCCTCAGGACTGGGCATTTTCTCTTGCGTCAGGAGATCCTGCATTAAGTAATATCGATGCGTTTTTCCTGGCGCTTGGATTGCTGTACGATGAGCCTAATTCAGTGGATCAGGCAGAAAAAAATTTGCTGGCTCTTGGTCAGGCTCAGGATGAGATAGAGGTATATTGTCAGAAATTTAGAAAGTGGTCCGTGCTCACTCAATGGAATGAATCTGCGCTGGCAGCTATATTCAGAAAGGGTCTCTCTGAAGCCCTTAAGGATGTCATGGTGGGATTTCCTATGCCTGCTGGTTTGAATGAGTCTATGTCTTTGGCCATTCAGATCGGTCGACGCTTGCGTGAGCGTAAATCTGTGCACCATTTGGCGGTATTACCTGAGATTAAGGAATTAAAACATAACCTTTATTAGGTACGAAGTAAAATACTCAAAAACAACAAATAATGTCACCCCAAAACAAACGAAAATATAATGGTATTAAATGATGTAACCTGTCAGGTAAGACATCACTTATGGGTGATACCAATATAGACTAATAGTGAGGACAGTCATAATAAATTGTAAAATATACTGCCCCACATTCTCAAGATACCTCTAGTGAATGACAAAAGCACGTAAATGCAAAAAATGTTCAGCCAGGTAACCTTGTGTGTATAGGTATTGGCAGGTATCAGAAAAATAAATGCGCGGGAGGGGGGTAAGACAAATACGGTAGAAATCATATACAGTACCAATATTTAAAACAGGAATGATCTCACCAATTGCCGTGACTCAGGTCAGTGTAGCCCATGGTTCGCTGAGAAGGAAAAATCCATGAAGCAGCGATGTAAGGAGACAATACCCTGTCGATCCCTAAGAGGGCTAACCAAAAGCCTATATCCCCAAACTCCCGCCCTTACAAGGGCAGTCCACAGCTACCCCTGAGCAAAAATCATGCCCTGCACTCTCCCTGTAAGAATGTCCCGACGCGTTTCTTCGCAGGCCGTATCATCAGGGGACTTGCCTGCCTGGGAGCTAAAGTGCACGAGTGCTATGATAGAGGACAAAGGAACCTGCCACCCTCCATGTTACTCTGAGTAACTCGTGCACTTTAGCTCCCAGGCAGGCAAGTCCCCTGATGATACGGCCTGCGAAGAAACGCGTCGGGACATTCTTACAGGGAGAGTGCAGGGCATGATTTTTGCTCAGGGGTAGCTGTGGACTGCCCTTGTAAGGGCGGGAGTTTGGGGATATAGGCTTTTGGTTAGCCCTCTTAGGGATCGACAGGGTATTGTCTCCTTACATCGCTGCTTCATGGATTTTTCCTTCTCAGCGAACCATGGGCTACACTGACCTGAGTCACGGCAATTGGTGAGATCATTCCTGTTTTAAATATTGGTACTGTATATGATTTCTACCGTATTTGTCTTACCCCCCTCCCGCGCATTTATTTTTCTGATACCTGCCAATACCTATACACACAAGGTTACCTGGCTGAACATTTTTTGCATTTACGTGCTTTTGTCATTCACTAGAGGTATCTTGAGAATGTGGGGCAGTATATTTTACAATTTATTATGACTGTCCTCACTATTAGTCTATATTGGTATCACCCATAAGTGATGTCTTACCTGACAGGTTACATCATTTAATACCATTATATTTTCGTTTGTTTTGGGGTGACATTATTTGTTGTTTTTGAGTATTTTACTTCGTACCTAATAAAGGTTATGTTTTAATTCCTACTATAGCTGTGTTCCTATTACATTGGTGGGATTCTGTCGGATTTTTCCAAATAGACTGATTTAGTTTTGCTTTTTTCACATTACCTGAGATTAAACCTGAGCCTATGCAGTGCGATAGGACTATGACCAGAGTTGAACGGCAAGAACACAGACGTCTGAATGGGCTGTGTTTCTACTGCGGTGATTCCACTCATGCTATCTCTGATTGTCCTAAGCGCACTAAGCGGTTCGCTAGGTCTGCCACCATTGGTACAGTACAGTCAAAATTTCTTCTATCCGTTACCTTGATCTGCTCTTTGTCATCGTATTCTGTCATGGCGTTTGTGGATTCAGGCGCTGCCCTGAATTTGATGGACTTGGAATATGCTAAGCGTTGTGGGTTTTTCTTGGAGCCCTTGCAGTGTCCTATTCCATTGAGAGGAATTGATGCTACGCCTTTGGCCAAGAATAAGCCTCAATACTGGACCCAGCGGACCATGTGCATGGCTCCTGCACATCAGGAGGTTATTCGCTTTCTGGTGTTGCATAATCTGCATGATGTGGTCGTGTTGGGGTTGCCATGGCTACAAGCCCATAATCCAGTATTGGATTGGAAATCCATGTCGGTGTCCAGCTGGGGTTGTCAGGGGGTACATGGTGATGTTCCATTTCTGTCAATTTCGTCATCCACCCCTTCTGAGGTTCCAGAGTTCTTGTCTGATTACCAGGATGTATTTGATGAGCCCAAGTCCGATGCCCTACCTCCGCACAGGGATTGTGATTGTGCTATCAATTTGATTCCTGGTAGTAAATTCCCAAAAGGTCAACTGTTTAATTTATCCGTGCCTGAGCACACCGCTATGCGCAGTTATGTGAAGGAATCCCTGGAGAAGGGGCATATTTGCCCGTCATTGTCGCCATTAGGAGCAGGGTTCTTTTTTGTAGCCAAGAAGGATGGTTCGCTGAGACCTTGTATAGATTACCGCCTTCTTAATAAGATCACTGTTAAATTTCAGTACCCCTTGCCATTGTTATCTGATTTGTTTGCTCGGATTAAGGGGGCTAGTTGGTTCACCAAGATAGATCTTCGTGGTGCGTATAATCTGGTGCGAATCAGGCAAGGCGATGAATGGAAAACTGCATTTAATACGACCGAGGGTCATTTTGAGTATCTGGTGATGCCATTTGGACTTGCCAATGCTCCATCAGTGTTTCAGTCCTTTATGCATGACATCTTCCGAGAGTACCTGGATAAATTCCTGATTGTGTACTTGGATGACATTTTGATCTTCTCGGATGATTGGGAGTCTCATGTGAAGCAGGTCAGAACGGTTTTTCAGGTCCTGCGTGCTAATTCTTTGTTTGTGAAGGGATCAAAGTGTCTCTTTGGTGTGCAGAAGGTTTCATTTTTGGGGTTCATCTTTTCCCCTTCTACTATCGAGATGGATCCGGTTAAGGTCCAAGCCATCTATGATTGGACTCAGCCGACATCTCTGAAAAGTCTGCAAAAGTTCCTGGGCTTTGCTAATTTTTATCGTCACTTCATCTGCAATTTTTCTAGTATTGCCAAACCATTGACCGATTTGACCAAGAAGGGTGCTGATTTGGTCAATTGGTCTTCTGCTGCTGTGGAAGCTTTTCAAGAGTTGAAGCGTCGTTTTTCTTCTGCCCCTGTGTTGTGTCAACCAGATGTTTCTCTTCCGTTCCAGGTCGAGGTTGATACTTCTGAGATTGGAGCAGGGGCTGTTTTGTCGCAGAGAGGTTCTGATTGCTCAGTGATGAAACCATGCACTTTTTTTTCCAGGAAGTTTTCGCCTGCTGAGCGAAATTATGATGTGGGCAACCGAGAGTTGCTGGCCATGAAGTGGGCATTCGAGGAGTGGCGTCATTGGCTTGAAGGAGCTAAGCATCGCGTGGTGGTATTGACTGATCATAAGAACTTGACTTATCTCGAGTCTGCTAAGCGTTTGAATCCTAGACAGGCTCGTTGGTCGCTGTTTTTTGCCCGTTTTGACTTTGTGATTTCGTACCTTCCGGGCTCTAAAAATGTGAAGGAGGATGCTCTGTCTAGGAGTTTTGTGCCCGACTCTCCGGGTTTATCTGAGCCGGCGGGTATCCCCAAGGAAGGAGTAATTGTGTCTGCCATCTCCCCTGATTTGCGGCGGGTGCTGCAAAAATTTCAGGCTAATAAACCTGATTGTTGTCCAGCGGAGAAACTGTTTGTCCCTGATAGGTGGACGAATAAAGTTATCTCTGAGGTTCATTGTTCGGTGTTGGCTGGTCATCCTGGAATCTTTGGTACCAGAGAGTTAGTGGCTAGATCCTTTTGGTGGCCATCTCTGTCGCGGGATGTGCGTGTTTTTGTGCAGTCCTGTGGGATTTGTGCTCGGGCTAAGCCCTGCTGTTCTCGTGCCAGTGGGTTGCTTTTGCCCTTGCCGATCCCGAAGAGGCCTTGGACACATATCTCTATGGATTTTATTTCAGATCTTCCCGTTTCTTAAAAGATTTCAGTCATTTGGGTGGTCTGTGATCACTTTTCTAAGATGGTCCATCTGGTACCCTTGTCTAAATTGCCTTCCTCCTCTGATTTGGTGCCATTGTTCTTCCAGCATGTGGTTCGTTTGCATGGCATTCCAGAGAATATCGTTTCTGACAGAGGTTCCCAGTTTGTTTCGAGGTTTTGGCGAGCCTTTTGTGGTAGGCTGGGCATTGACTTGTCTTTTTCCTCGGCTTTCCATCCTCAGACTAATGGCCAGACCGAACGAACCAATCAGACCTTGGAAACATATCTGAGATGCTTTGTTTCTGCTGATCAGGATGACTGGGTGTCCTTTTTGCCTTTGGCTGAGTTCGCCCTTAATAATCGGGCCAGCTCGGCTACCTTGGTTTCGCCATTTTTCTGCAATTCTGGGTTCCATCCTCGTTTCTCTTCAGGACAGGTTGAGTCTTCGGACTGTCCTGGTGTGGATACTGTGGTGGACAGGTTGCAGCAGATTTGGACTCATGTAGTGGACAATTTGACCTTGTCCCAGGAGAAGGCTCAACGTTTCGCTAATCGTAGACGCCGTGTGGGTCCCCGACTTCGTGTTGGGGATCTGGTTTGGTTATCTTCTCGTCATATTCCTATGAAGGTTTCCTCTCCTAAGTTTAAACCTCGTTTCATTGGTCCGTATAGGATTTCTGAGGTTCTTAATCCTGTGTCTTTTCGTCTGACCCTCCCAGATTCTTTTTCCATACATAACGTATTCCATAGGTCATTGTTGCGGAGATACGTGGCACCTATGGTTCCATCTGTTGACCCTCCTGCCCCGGTTTTGGTGGAGGGGGAATTGGAGTATATTGTGGAGAAGATTTTGGATTCTCGTGTTTCAAGACGGAAACTCCAGTATCTGGTTAAATGGAAGGGTTATGCTCAGGAAGATAATTCCTGGGTTTTTGCCTCTGATGTCCATGCTCCCGATCTTGTTCGTGCCTTTCATGTGGCTCATCCTGGTCGGCCTGGGGGCTCTGGTGAGGGTTCGGTGACCCCTCCTCAAGGGGGGGGTACTTTTGTGAATTCTGTGGCAGAGCTCCCTCCTGTGGTCACAAGTGGTACTTCGGCTGATTCTCTCTGGGAGCTTCCGTTTGTGGAGGAAAGTGGTACTGCGGCTTCTGAGTTTCCTCGCTCAGGTGATCTGGTGAGGTCGTTAGGTGCTTCTCTACTTAACTCCACCTAATGCTTTGATCCATGCTTCCTGTCAATGTTCCAGTGTTGGACTTGTTTTTCCCTGGATCATTCCTGTGGCCTGCTGCTCTGCATAGCTAAGTTCTTCTTTGCTATTTGTTTGCTATTTTTTCTGTCCAGTTTGTCTAATTGTTTTGCTGGAAGCTCTGGGACGCGAAGGGTGTACCTCCGTGCCGTTAGTTCGGTACGGAGGGTCTTTTTGCCCCCTTTGCGTGGTTTTCTTTAGGGTTTTGTGTAGACCGCAAAGTTATCTTTCCTATCCTCGCTCTGTTAAGAAAGTCTTGCCTCACTTTGCTGAATCTATTTCATCCCTACGTTTGTGTTTTCATCTTAACTCACAGTCATTATATGTGGGGGGCTGCCTTTTCCTTTGGGGTATTTCTCTGAGGTAAGGTAGGCTTATTTTCTATCTTCAGGCTAGTTAGTTTCTCAGGCTGTGCCGAGTTGCATAGGCAGAGTTAGGCGCAATCCACGGCTGCCTCTAGTGTTGTTTGGAGAGGATTAGGGATTGCGGTCTGCAGAGTTCCCACGTCTCAGAGCTCGTTCTATTATTTTGGGTTATTGTCAGATCACTGTATGTGCTCTGACCGCTATGTCCATTGTGATACTGAATTGCCTATCACAACAGGAATGATACAAGTTTTTCACACCTGGATTTGGGGATCCTCTGCCATTCTTCCTTGCAGATCCTCTCCAGTTCCATCAGGTCGGATGGTGAACGTTGGTGGACAGCCATTGTCAGGTCTCTTCAGAGATGCTCAATTGGGTTTAGGTCAGGGCTCTGGCTGGGCCAGTCAAGAATGGTCACAGAGTTGTTCTGAAGCCACTCTTTTGTTATTTTAGCTGTGTGCTTAGGGTCATTGTCTTCTTGGAAGGTGAACCTTCGACCAAGTCTGAGGTCCAGAGCACTCTGGAAGAGGTTTTCATCCAAGATATATCTCTTTACTTGGCCGTATTCCTTCAAAGGCAACCAGTCGTCCTGTCCCTGCAGCTGAAAAACACCCCCATAGCATGATGCTGCCACCACCATGTTTCACTGTTGGGATTGTATTGGGCAGGTAATGAGCAATGCCTTGTTTTCTCCACACATACCACTTAAAATTATCACAAAAAACATCTATGTTCATATCATCAGACCAGATAATCTTATTTCTCATAGTCTGGGAGTCCTTCATGTGTTTTTTAGAAACCTCTATGTGGGCTTTTATATGTCTTGCACTGAGGAGAGGCTTCCGTCGGGCCACTCTGCCATAAAGGCCCGACTGGTGGAGGGCTGCAGTGATAGTTGACTTTGTGGAACTTTCTCCCAACTACCTACTGCATCTCTGGAGCTCAGCCACGGTGATCTTGTTTACGTCTCACCAAAGCTCTTCTCCCACGATTGCTCAGTTTGGCTGGACGGCCAGGTCTAGGAAGACTTCTGATGGTCCCAAACTTCTTCCATTTAAAGATTATGGAGGCCATTGTGCTCTTAGGAACCTTGAGTACTGTAGAAATTCTGTTGTAACCTTGGCCAGATCTGTGCCTTGCCACAATTCTGTCTCTGAGCTCCTTGGCCAGTTCCTTTGACCTCATGATTCTCATTTGGTCTGACATGCACTGTGAGCTGTGAGGTCTTATATAGACAAGTGTGTGCCTTTCCAAATCAAGTCCTATCAGTTTAATTAAACACAGTTGGCCTCCAATGAAGAAGTAGAACCATCTCAAGGAGGATCACAAGGAAATGGACAGCATGTGACTTAAATATAAGTGTCTGAGCAAAGGGTCTGAATACTTATGACCATGTGATATTTCAGTTTTTCTTTAATAAATTTGCAAAAAATTCTACATTTCTGAGGTTTTTTTTAGTCGAGATGGGGTGCAGAGTGTACATTAATGGGATAAAATGAACTTTTTTGAATTTACCAAATCGCTGCAATGAAACAAAGAGTGAAAAATTTAAAGGGGTCTGAATACTTAACGTACCCACTGTATATGCCTTTAATTTCTCATACAAAGAAGCTCCAGCACACTATTTAAGGAAATGCCCTAAATGCAATTTACTTAAAGCAAATCTATTCCACGGTATTTGGGAATGTCCATTTATCCAAGTGGTTTGCGAAAAGTCTCTTTTATATATAGACAAAGTATGGAAAATAAAATCCCCAAATCCCCCCAGGCATGTCTATTCCATTACAATGAAACAGAACAGCGAGAAGGCAGTGACAGAATACTATCTATCCAGATAATACATGTAGCTCTATTGGTGGTCAAAAAATAATACTTAGAAACCGGCTGAAGAAAGAGACACCCCTTCTATCCGATTTAACCAGTACCTTAAAGACGTTATTAATGTATGATAAACTTGAGACAGAAAGACACAAAGAAAAGTCAACAAATAAATTCTTTAACAAATGGAGAACTTTCACTGGGTATAGCTATACACCGCTAGAAATGTCATCACACCTCATGGAATAACATGGAGGAAATCAAAGGTACAATTGGTATACTAAAAATATAATGGTCAGACACAAGCATATATTAACCCTTGCACAGACCCATGTGGGATATTTTGATTAAACATGCGTAAATATATAAAAAAAAAATTGCTGTTTCTTTTCCCTCACCTGCTATGGTTATAATGAGTTAAAGATTGGAAAATTTAATAGGTTAAACTTAATTGTTATGGCAAGAAAGAAAATGATGGGAGGTTTTTGACATTTATGTATAATGATGTGGATTGGTGTACTGGTTGCATTAGTGCATGTCTTGAAACACGTATGAACATAACTTGTTTGATTTGTCAAATTTGTCATCAAATAAAGATTGTTATATAAAAAAAAGGAATTTGAACATGCCCAAGCCACATGGCCCTTGATGAGGAGTTGTCGCGGCCCCCATACAAATTAGACTGTCAGAACACGTTGATATCGGCAGTGTCTGTCGACATTAGGCTAATGCCACAGTTGCTTCTCAAGGTGTACATACTACAGTGTCAGCTGTAGCAGAAGACGGCCACACATACGCACAGTACAATTTCTGACTCTTGCAGGACCTTACTTTTTGCCTCCTATCTGCACATTTTGTACTAAAGGTTCACATAACTATAATGTAAAGGTGATGAAAAGAATGAAGTAAAACAAAATAACAGCTCTAGGGCTGAAATCAATAAAATAAATGCCAAATATGTTCAGAGGATCTCATGTTCATAAAATATTTCCATTGGGCGGTGATCTGACAAGGTTTAGTAGCACTTGTTTACATGTAAAAGAAGAAAACGCTACCAATTCAAATACCCCAGTGATAACAGAAAGTCGACTTGTGACGCAGTAACTTCTTACATTTTCTAAGGGATCACCGCCAATAGCATTCTTGTTTCTTAAAATTAAAGGGACACACAATTTTGTTAAATCTTTGATGGGCCATTTCAGAAGGCAACTCCAGTCAAAATGCATAATCCAGGATTCCAATATCTTGTCCTAGTTTTACACTTGTTTTATAACTTTAGACTTGATATCTCATGTTCTTTAATGGGTGAAATTGCAAAGTGTAATGGTAAATAGATATGCAATTTACTTCCTATTATAAATCCTCATTAATGGAAAGATATTTAATACTATGTACTGCCCCCTGCTAGTTATCGTCACAGTTTATCAGTGGCGGGCAGTATTCCTAGGAAAGGTGGGCAACACTTACAATCACTTTGCTATGGAGCTGTAAGCGTTACTCTGAAGCTGGATGCTGCCACTGTGCTCTTAAAATGTGTTCATATATAAATGGTAGATCCACAACAGAAAACCTGAAAATGTAGGTACCAGGTACTTTAACTGTACGAGTTATGTTACACTTTTATGGTGAACCTGAGGGTAGATTTAAAGGGAACCTGTCACCCCCAAAATGGAAGTTGAGCTAAGCCCACCGCCATCAGGGGCTTATCTACAGCATTCTGTAATGCTGTAGATAAGCCCCCAATGTAACCTGAAAGATGAGAAAAAGAGATTAGTTTATACTCACCTGGGCGAGCGGTCCGATCCGATGGGCGTCGCAGTCCAGTCCGGGGTCTCCCATCTTCACACGATGACGTCCTCTTCTTGTCTTCACGCTGCGACTCCGGCACAGGTGTACTTTGTCTGCCCTGTTGAGGGCAGAGCAAAGTACTGCAGTGCGCAGGTGCCGGGAAAGGGGGTGACAGGTTCCCTATAAATGGCTTGTCCGGGCCTATTATATTGATGGACTATCCTTAGGATAGGTCATCAATATCTAATCTACCGGACACTCCTGCCGATCAGCTGTTCCCGATGCTGGTGGCGGCCGGATGTGCTGAGTTGCGGAGCTGCACAACACAGCTCCATCACTGGAATAGTGGCCGCAGCCAGGTACTGCACATTCGATCCCTATTCGAATCACCCGTGATGGAGCTATGCAGTTATGCAACTCAGCAGGCACTGGAAGGAGGTGACTGACAGATATGCCAGGTGTCGGATCAAATATTGATGACCAATCCTAAGGATAGGCCATTAATATAAAAGCCTCGAACAAACCCTTTACAGTATTTGTACTTCATTAACTCAAAATTTGTACCTAAAATTCATTTAAATCAACATACTGTATATCTAAAGTAGCATTTACCTAATTTATATCATGGAAACAACCTGATTTTTTCCCAAAATAATTGAGAGACTATTGAAAGTTCAATCATATTCCTAACATCATTAAATAGAATATTTATGTGGTATATGTAAAAGTTCGCTGTACTTTCAGAATATATCATCTCCATTGACAATGTGATAACCCACAAAGAACTGTATTTCAAAGTGAAATTGTCTTAACCCTGAGTAGCCACTCTAGTGTATGCACCATAGGTCCCCATATACCTCGCTGTCCACTGCCTGTTGTCAAATCCGTTCCTAGCAGTGAAGATACTGAGACTGAGCACAAAAAGTAGCGATGGATCTATGTCGTTTTGCCTTTGCAGAGAGGCACACTTTTGGTCCAGAGCAGGCAATACAGGATGGAAAGGGAGGTAAAGGAGGAGCCAGCTCCTATGGTGCTGACAGAATGCTGATGATAAAGAATCACTCACTCAAAACAAGTAAATGGCAAATTACAAAGCATGAGAATCTCCCTGGACATATTAGATTGGTATGTGGTATTAGACGCAGTCTTAGTGTACAAGGACATGTACATTTCATCGATGCATACAAAAGCAATGTAATTCTAGTAATAGTGAACCCCCCAATGTATTTTCTCCAATGAACATCAAACTTCTAATAAGGTTTACCATATAAACCTGAAAAATAGAAAAATACCAGTAACTAAATCTTGCAAAAGGGTTTACTATAGGCACCCTTTTACGTTAGGTACATGAAGTACCATCATTGTTCTTTAAAGGGGTCATTAATATATTGCGGTCTTACTGAACTACAGTGAACAGTAATATAGTCAGAATTATTTTTTACAAGTTCCAAAATCGTTTACTAATTTCACACTATAAAGCTTGAAGTGTAGAAGAACAGTGGATTTGGAGACTATTGTATTCATATTTTTAGGGCTGAAGAAACCTAAGCTCCATACTACACAAGAAGAACCTAAAATTCCAGACAGGTACAGCATGTTGTCAGATGTGTTTTATGACCGTATGTCCATAGCATGAAGCCCATGAGGTGACCTGTGCATCCACAGCCAGCTTCATCAGGGAAACAGGAACAAGAGGCAAAGGTGATATCTACTGCTACAATCACAGTTTTATCTGATCTCTATCTTCAGCATAATAAACAGTGATGGGAAGATTTAGTGGGAAGGGATGGGAAGGTAGTGGCATCAGTCACTACCGACATAGTGACGGATTGACGGATCCGTCACAATTGTTGAGAAAACGGTTCTAACGGATCCGTTTTTTTGACGGATCCGTTACTTGGGGGTTGTCTGGGAAAAGTATCTACTTTTTGGAGCATGCGCAATTGAAAAAACGGATTGGGGCGACGGATCCGCTGAAAAAACGGTTGCGGCGGATCCATCGCCCATAGGCGGCCATTCTATGGAATGGCGGACGCAACAGATCCGTCGCGATCCGCCATTTCGGCGTTGACAAAAAACGTTTCAATGTCCGTCTATTTTCAGAAAACGTCCGCCAAATCTCGACGGATCCGTCGCATGGCGGATGGAACGGACGACCATCCGCCACAATCCGTCGCTAATGCAAAAAAAAAAAAAATGGCGGATCCGCTATTTGAGGAAAATGGCGGTTTTTGACTGACGCCAAAAGACTGAAGAGTGAAAGAGGCCTTAGTTGTCATTTGAGAACATGTGAAATTCAGGCCAGCAAAATCTATTTTCAGTTACTACATGCATAAAAAGGCTACAACCCCGGCAGGTAATATATTGATAATATTAGTGTCTCTGGAAATCAAAGAGTTAAAAGCCGAATCAGATAAAAATGTCATGAGTAAGAAAGATCTTTTTTAAAGATGTTTTGTAAATATCAGCTATGGGATTGCACAAGCGATCTATAGCTAAAGTTGAGACTGTTACACAATGACTGTTGCTTGATGGAAGATTGTATTGTGCTTCATTTCCATCACATATGACCTCAATCAGAAGAACTCAACAGAGGTGTGAATGGGCAGCACAGGCAAAAATATATTACTGTAAAAAGCATAAAATATACCTCTTGATGATTGAGAAGTTGCTCCAAATCTGCCGCCATTTGGTTTTTGACACGAAGTAGAGAAGATTTTTCTCTATTTATCTTACTGAAAAACAGAAGAAACCATATAAGCATTGAATCACCGAAGCGTTGGACCATATAAGCGTTGGACCACAGAAGCGTTGGACCATAGAAAGGTTGGACCATATAAGCGTTGGACCATATAAGCGTTGGACCACAGAAGTGTTGGACCATACAAGCGTTGGACCATACAAGCGCTGGACCATACAAGCGCTGGACCATACAAGCGCTGGACCATAGAAGCGCTGGACCATAGAAGAGTTGGACCATAGAAGAGTTGGTCCATAGAAGAGTTGGACCATAGAAGAGTTGGTCCATAGAAGAGTTGGACCATAGAAGAGTTGGACCATAGAAGAGTTGGTCCATAGAAGAGTTGGACCATAGAAGAGTTGGACCATAGAAGAGTTGGCCATATATAAACGTTGGACCATAGAAGCGTTGGCCATAGAAGTGTTGGACCAGAGAAGCGTTGGACCATAGAAGTGTTTCAAGTCTTGTATTTTGAGGATTGCATTAATTTGCATCAATGCAACATAAATGATAGCTGGAAAGAATGCAAACATTTTATCACTTAGCTATGAAGGGTGGGTGATTTTTGATATTTCTAATCAATAAGAAATAAACTTATTAGTCAGTGATTGCTGAAATTCTGCTATGTTTTGACTTCATCATTTGTATTCTACTCACTGGTAAAATTAGATAATGACTGAAGGGTAAAGATTGAAGAGATAATACAAAAGAGAAAAATGAATGACACTCACAAAATGCGGTCAAACATTTGTCACTTTCTTGACCTATGAATTGTTGGTTAGTAGAAGTGTGAAAATGTTATTACTAATGCTTTGAAATTCAATGAAAAAGAAAGCGGTCACTAGGGAGCGCTGTGAGGGTCACAGTAAGGCTGTGTGCACATGATGCAGATTTGGTGCAGAATTTTCTGCATAAAATCTGCACTAAATCTGCATCTCCTGGCAGAATCCGCAGGTGCGTTTTTTATGCAGATTTTACCAATGGATTTCTATTATGGAGGGGTGCAGAAACGCTGCAGAACTGCACAAAAGAAGTGACATGCACTTCTTTGAAATCTGCAGCGTTTCTGCGCAGATTTTTCTGCACAGCTTTTTTTTTTTCACATTGATTTACATTGTACTGTAAATCACAGTGCAGTTCTGCAGCGTTTCTGCTGCAGAAAAATCTGCTGCAGTTCTGCACTAAATCTGCATCGTGTGCACATACCCTTAAAATTGAAAGCAAAAGGTCCACCGCAGCTCCAGCCGTTAACCTTCTGGGAGGATACAAAATGCAGTAAAGAATAGTAAAAACGGTCCTAGGAGCGCTGGAAATGAGACCAAAACAAGGATTTTAGTGTTGAACCACAACGCGTTTCAACGGTTAAACCGTCTTCATCAGGTGGAAGTTTATTAACCCCTTCAAGTCGCGGCCCTTTTTCGTTTTTGCGTTTTCATTTTTCACTTCCCTCCTTCCCAGAGCCATAACTTTTTTATTTTTCCGTCAATATGGTCATGTGAGGGCTTATTTTTTGCGGGACGAGTTGTACTTTTGAACGACATCATTGGTTTTACCATGTCTTTTACTGGAAAACGGGGAAAAAATTCCAAGTGCGGTGAAATTGCAAAAAAAGTGCAATCCCACACTTGTTTTTTGTTTGGCTTTTTTGCTAGGTTCATTAAATGGTAAAACTGACCTGCCATTGTGATTCTCTAGGTCATTACAAGTTCATAGACATGGAACATGTTTAGGTTATTTTTTATCCAAGTGGTGAAAAAAAATTCAAAACTTTGCTTAAAAAAAAAAAAAAAAAAAAAAGTGCCATTTTCCGATACCTGAAGCGTCTTCATTTTTCGTGATCTGGGGTCAGGTGAGGGCTTATTTTTTGCGTGCCGAGCTGACGTTTTTAATGATACCATTTCGGTGCAGATACGTTCTTTTGATCGCCCGTTATTGCATTTTAATGCAATGTCGCGGCGACCAAAAAAATGTAATTCTGGCGTTTCGGATTTTTTTCTCGCTACGCTGTTTAGCGATCAGGTTAATGCTTTTTTTTTTATTGATAGATCGGGCGATTCTGAACGCGGCGATACCAAATACGTGTAGTTTTTTTTTTTTTTTAATTGTTTTATTTAGGATGGGGCGAAAGGGGGGTGATTTAAACTTTCATATTTTTTTTATATTTTTTTCATATTTTTAAAAACATTTTTTTTTTTTACTTGTGCCATGCTTCAATAGCCTCCATAGGAGGCTAGCAGCTGGCATAGCCTGATCGCTGCTATGTAGCTGAAATGCAGGTGTGCTGTGAGCGCCGACCACGGGGGGCGCTCACAGCAGGCCGGCATCAGTAACCATAGAGGTCTCAAGGACCTCTATGGTTACCTTCCTGATGCATCGCCGACCCCCGATCATGTGACGGGGTCGGCGATGACATCATTTCCGGCCGCCCGGCCGCAAGCGCCGGTTAAATGCCGCTGTCTGCGTTTGACAGTGGCATTTAACAGGTTAATAGTGGCGGGTGAATAGCGATTTCACCTGCCGCTATTGCGCGCACATGTCAGCTGTGCAAAACAGCTGACATGTCGCGACTTTGATGTGGGCTCACCGCCGGAGCCCACATCAAAGGGGGAGACACGACATGCGCCGTACTAGTACGGGGCATGTCGTGAAGGGGTTAAAGGAGAGCAGGAAGGGGTATTTAAACAAATGGCAACCAATAAAATTCACAGTCAGCAGGTCACATGATAAGAACAAGTCACATGATAAAATAGTAAGGTCACATGGTAAAAACACAATGGGAACAAAACTATGTACGGTATATATAAAAAAAATTAAATAAAGCCCCTAGACCTGATTAAAATATAAAACATGGTAAAAAGCAGAAATAAGACAACATATAATAAAATGACACAATAAAAACGATTAAAAACAGAGAGATCACTCGTTAACCCTTTCAATAGTAAGATTTAACCCTTCAGGCGCCAGAGTCCCCAACTTAAAAATCCAGAAACTTTCCCTATTAATCAAGTTCCCATTCCGATCAGATACATTTTCTGGTATAAAATCTATAATCGTTAGTTTAAGAGATTCTACATTTTTTTGGTGCTGGGTTAAAAAAATGCTTTGAGGCTATGCAACATAAAACCATTCCTAATATTTTGGCGATGCTTGTTCAGTCTTGCGTGCATGGTCTGTATAGTCCGTCCAACATATTGGAGCCCACATCCGCATTCTATTAGATATACTACAAATGAGGATTGACAGTTAACATGGTAGTTGATTCTGTAATTAATATTAGTAGTATTGGATGTGAATTCTTTAACACCATTTTTGATGGAGTTACAACACAGACATTTTGCAGATCTGCAAGCAAAACAGCCGGGATTTTTTGTTAGCTGGGTTGCGGATGTGGCACTGGGGCTAATAATTGTATTGCTGGGTGCAACTTGGTTGCGGAGTGTGCGATTCCGCCTATAAATTATTCTGGGGGTGGGTAGGGATGTGACCTGAGAATATCGGGTCACCTTCCAATATGAACCAATATTTTTTCAAAAGTCTTTGGATAGTAGCATGAGATTGATTAAAAGTTGTAACCAGGCTCCACTTGGCAAATTCAGAGGTCACGGATTTAGCACCCCTACTAGTTTTACTTTTAGTTTTCTGTATACATTCATATTGGGACAATATTCCTGTTTTAGAAAGGGCGTCTTGAACCAGTTTTTTAGGGTAGCCTTTTTGTAAAAAACGTTGCTCTAAGACTTTGGCCTCTTCAAAAAAATCCTTGTCTCTTGTGCAATTTTTTCTTATGCGCCAATACTGCCCATACAGGATGTTACGAATCCATTTGGGAAGGTGTCCACTATTAAAATTCAAGTAACTATTCACATCCACCTTTTTAAAGTGTGTAGTGGTGGAGAAACAGCCCTCAGTGTCAACAAGTACCATTAGATCTAAAAATTGAATTGAGGAGCGTGAGAAATTAGCTGTGAACGTAAGACCCCAAGAATTAGAGTTGAGACTGTGAACAAATTCAAGGGCTTCCAATTCAGTGCCTGTCCAAATTAAAAAGAGATCGTCTATGAAGCGACGATAAAAAACAAGCTTACCAGCAGCCAGACGGGACTGCGCGATGAGGACAGACTCAAAAGCCCCCATAAACAGATTTGCGTAACTAGGGGAGAATCTCGTCCCCATCGCGCAGCCCTTTATCTAGCTCTTAGCCCTACCAGCCAGGAACAGATCTCTTAGCTCTATCACCCAGGGACAGTGCTTTTAGCCCTACTACCCAGGGACATCGCTCTTTGCCCTACTACCCAGAGACAGCGCTCTTAGCTTTACTACCCAGAGACAGCGTTCTTAGCCCTACTACCCAGGGACAGCGCCCTTAGCCCTAGTACCCAGGGACAGCGCTCTTAGCGTGCACAATGGGCGTGCGCTAGCGATGTGCCGTCATTTGAGTGACGGACCCGAGACGCTGGCTGCAGCGTTTCCGGGTCCATCACTGCTAGCGCAGATGGAGCTAGCAGACACTTGCGCTAGCAGCAGCCAGTTAGCGTATGTGCTGAACGGGCTGCTGCTAACGCAATGTGACCCTAGCCTTAGCCCTACTACCCAGAGACAGCACTCTTAACCCTACTACCCAGGGACAGCGTGTGCTTAGCCCTACTACCAAGGGACATCACTCTTATCCCTACTACCCATGGACCTCGCTCTTAGCCCTACTACCCAGAAACAGCGATCTTAACCTTCCTACCAGGGACAGCGCTCTACTACCCAGGGACAGCGCTCTCAACTCTACTACCCAGAGACAGCACTCTTAGCTCTACTACCCAGGGACAGCGCTCTTAACTCTACTACCCAGAGACAGCGCTCTTAGCTCTACTACCCAGGGACAGTGCTCTTAGCTCTACTACTCATGGAAAGCGATCTTAGCTCTACTACCCAGGGACAGCGCTCTTAGCTCTACTACCCAGGGACAGCGCTCTTAGCTCTACTACCCAGGGAAAGCGCTCTTAGCTCTACTTCCCAGGGACAGCGCTCTTAGCTCTACTACCCAGGGACAGCGCTCTTAACTCTACTACCCAGGGACAGCGCTCTTAGCTCTACTACCCAGGGACAGCGCTCTTAGCTCTACTACCCAGGGACAGCGCTCTTAGCTCTACTACCCAGGGACAGCGCTCTTAGCTCTACTACCCAGGGACAGCGCTCTTAGCTCTACTACCCAGGGACAGCGTGTGCTTAGCCCTACTACCAAGGGACAGCGCTCTTAGTCCTACTACACAGGGACAGAGCTCTTATCCCTACTACCCAGGGACATGACTTTTATCCCTACTACCCATGGACATCGTTCTTAGCCCTACTACCCAGAAACAGTGCTCTTTACCCTACTACCCTGGGACAGCGTGTGCTTACCCTACTACCCAGGGACATCACTCTTATCCCTACTACCCAGGGAAAGCGCTTTTAGCCCTACTACCCAGAGAAAGTGCTATTAACTCTACTACCCATGGACCTCGCTCTTAGCCCTACTACCCAGAGACAGCGTTCTTAACCGTACTACCCAGGGGCAGCGCTCTTAGCTCTACTACCCAGGGACAGCGCTCTTAGCTCTACTACCAAGAGACAGCTCTCTTAGCTCTACTACCCAGGGACAGCACTCTTAACCCAACTACCCAGGGACAGCACTCTTAGTCGTTCTACACAGGGACAGAGCTCTTATCCCTACTACCCATGGACATCGTTCTTAGCCCTACTACCCAGAAACAGCGCTCTTAACCCTACTACCCAGGGACAGCGTATGCTTAGCCCTACTACCCAGGGACAGCGCTCTTAGCTCTACTACCCAGGGACAGCGCTCTTAGCTCTACTACCCAGGGACAGTGCTCTTAGCTCTACTACCCATGGACCTCGCTCTTAGCCCTACTACCCAGACAGCGCTCTTAAACCTACTACCCAGGGACAGCGCTCTTAGCTCTACTACCCATGGACAGCGCTCTTAGCTCTACTACCCAGAGACAGCGCTCTTAGCTCTACTACCCAGGGACAGTGCTCTTAGCTCTACTACCCAGGGAAAGCGGTCTTAGCTCTACTACCCAGGGACAGCGCTCTTACCTCTACTACCCAGGGACAGCGCTCTTACCTCTACTACCCAGGGACAGCACTCTTAGCTCTACTACCCAGGGACAGTGCTCTTAGCTCTACTACCCAGGGACAGCGCTCTTAGCTCTACTACCCAGGGACAGCGCTCTTAGCTCTACTACCCAGGGACAGCGCTTTTAGACCTACTACCCAGAGTCAGTGCTCTTAACCCTACTACCCAGGGACCTCGCTCTTAGCCCTAATACCCAGAGACAGTGCTCTTAACCCTACTACCCAAGGACAGCACTCTTAGCTCTACTACCCAAGGACAGCGCTCTTAGCCCAACTACTCAGAGACAGCGCTCTTAACCCTACTACCCAGGGACAGCACTCTTAGGGTATGTGTCCACGTTCAGGATTGCATCAGGATTTGGTCAGGATTTTTCATCAGTATTTGGAAGCCAAAACCAGGAGTGGAACAATTAGAGGAAAAATATAATAGAAACACGTCACCACTTCTGTATTTATCACCCACTCCTGGTTTTGGCTTACAAATACTGATGAAAAATCCTGACCAAATCCTGATGCAATCCTGAACGTGGACACATACCCTTAGGGTACCGTCACACTATATGATTTACCTACGATCACGACCAGCGATACAACCTGGCCGTGATCGTAGGTAAGTCGTAGTGTGGTCGCTGGGGAGCTGTCACACAGACAGCTCTCCAGCGACCAACGATGCCGAGGTCCCCGGGTAACCAGGGTAAACATCGGGTTACTAAGCGCAGGGCCGCGCTTAGTAACCCGATGTTTACCCTGGTTACCAGCGTAAAAAAAACCAAACAGCACATACTTACATTCCGGTGTCTGTCCCTTGCCGTCTGCTTCCCGCACTCACTGACTGCCGGCCGTAAAGTGAAAGCACAGCACAGCGGTGACATCACCGCTGTGCTCTGCTTTCACTTTACGGCCGGCAGTCACTGAGTGCGGGAAGCAGACGGCAAGGGACCTGACGGACACCGGAATGTAAGTATGTACTGTTTGTTTTTTTTTTACATTTACGCTGGTAACCAGGGTAAACATCGGGTTGCTAAGCGCGGTCCTGCGCTTAGTAACCTGATGTTTACCCTGGTTACCAGCGAACGCATCGCTAGATCGGTGTCACGCACACCGATCTAGCGATGATAGCGGGAGATCCAGCGACGAAAGAAAGTTCCAAACGATCTGCTACGACGTACGATTCGCAGCAGGATCCCTGATCGCTGCTTCGTGTCAGACACAGCGATATCGTATGGATATCGCTGGAACGTCACGAATCGTACCGTCGTAGCGATCGAAATGGCACTGTGTGACGGTACCCTTAGTCCTACTACTCAGGGACAGCGCTTTTAGCCCTACTACACAGGGACAGCGCTTTTAGCCCTACTACCCAGGGACAGCGCTTTTAGCCCTACTACCCAGGGACAGCGCTTTTAGCCCTACTACCCAGGGACATCGCTCTTATCCCTACTACCCAGGGACAGTGCTCTTATCCCTACTACCCAGGGACAGTGCTCTAAGCCCTACTACTCAGGGATAGTGCTTTTAGAGCTGTAGGTGGTCCTACATAGTGAATGCAGCCAATAACTGAGACCAGCATCTCAGCTCATCTCAGGCAGTGAAGCTATTGGCTGCTGAGCTGTCAATGTGATATTAGCGCTACAGACAATCACATACAGCTTGAGCAGTGGCAGACACTAGGTGCTGGACCCGGGGAAGGTGAGCTAAGCAGAGATTGTTTTCCGAAACTGGAAACCCGCTATAAACCATATAGGGTTATAAATGAACTAGATGGTAGCCCGATTCTAACGCATCGGGTATTCTACAATATGTATGTAGTTTATTTATGAAGATTTTAGAAAAATTCATTGAATTCACAGGATGCGGCAAACCGCGACCAATTAGCGAAGCGTGCTTCAAATCCCGCGCCAATTCGCGGCCGGACTGCGCCTGTTGCTGATTGTTCGCGGCCGGCCACGTAGTATATAACAGCCAACATAGTAAATAGCACAGCCACGTAGTATATTGCACAGCCACGTAGTATATAGCACAGCCCATGGAGTATATAGCACAGACACAAAGTATATAACACAGCCCACGGAGTGTATAACAGCCCACATAGCATATAACACAGCCACGTATTTTATAACAGCCTACGTAGCATATATAACAGCTCACGTAGTATATAACAGCCCACACACGCAGTATATAACACAGCCCACGTAGTGTATAACACAGCCCACATAGTGTATAACACAGCCCACGTAGTGTATAACAGCCAACGTAGTGTATAACACAGCCCACGTAGTATATAGCACAGCCCACGTAGTATATAGCACAGCCCACGTAGTATATAGCACAGCCCACGTAGTATATAGCACAGCCCATGTAGTATATAGCACAGCCCACGTAGTATATAACAGCCCACGTAGTATATAACAGCCCATGTAGTGTATAACACAGCCACATAGTATATAGCACAGCCCACATAGTATGTTGCACAGCCCACGTAGTATATTGCACAGCCCACGTAGTATATTGCACAGCCCACGTAGTATATTGCACAGCCCACGTAGTATATTGCACAGCCCACGTAGTATATTGCACAGCCCACGTAGTATATTGCACAGCCCACGTAGTATATTGCACAGCCCACGTAGTATATTGCATAGCCCACAAAGTATATTGCACAGCCCACGTAGTATATTGCACAGCCCACGTAGTATATAGCAATGTGAGCATTATATCCCTGTTAAAAAAAAAAAGAATTAAAATAAAAATAGTGATATACTCACCTTCCGTCGGCCCCTCGGATCCAGAACAGGCCTTTCCCGCTCCTCGCGACACCCCGGTGACCGCTCCATGCATTGCGGTCTCGCGAGATGATGACGTAGATCATCTCCCGAAATCTCAATGCATGGAGCGGTCACCGGGGCGTCGCGAGGAGTGGGAAAGGCCTGTTCTCGATCTGAGGGGCCGACGGAGGGTGAGTATATAAGTATTTTTTTACTTTTTTAAAATTATTTTTAACATTAGATCTTTTTACTATTGATGCTGCATAGGCAGCATCAATAGTAAAAAGTTAGTCACACAGGGTTAATGGCAGCGTTAACGGAGTGCGTTACACCGTGGCCCGTTAACGCTGCCATTAACTCTGTGTGAGCCTGGCAGCCGCGACCGGTCAGCGACGCGGGATTTCCGGGACAGACAAACAGACGGAAGTGACCCTTAGACAATTATATAGTAGATGACAGAAGGTTATACTGATTTTTTCCCTCACAAAATTACGGTGTATTTCAGTCTGCTCAGCTACAATTGCTCTGTAACATTGCCTACTGATTAGACACCATGATCAACATGTCAGGTTTTCTAGAAAGCAGTAAGTGTAACACTGTAAAAAAAAAAAAAACATCTTACATAGTAACATAGTTAGTAAGGCCGAAAAAAGACATTTGTCCATCCAGTTCAGCCTATATTCCATCATAATAAATCCCCAGATCTACATCCTTCTACAGAACCTAATAATTGTATGATACAATATTGTTCTGCTCCAGGAAGACATCCAGGCCTCTCTTGAACCCCTCGACTGAGTTCGCCATCACCACCTCCTCAGGCAAGCAATTCCAGATTCTCACTGCCCTAACAGTAAAGAATCCTCTTCTATGTTGGTGGAAAAACCTTCTCTCCTCCAGACGCAAAGAATGCCCCCTTGTGCCCGTCACCTTCCTTGGTATAAACAGATCCTCAGCGAGATATTTGTATTGTCCCCTTATATACTTATACATGGTTATTAGATCGCCCCTCAGTCGTCTTTTTTCTAGACTAAATAATCCTAATTTCGCTAATCTATCTGGGTATTGTAGTTCTCCCATCCCCTTTATTAATTTTGTTGCCCTCCTTTGTACTCTCTCTAGTTCCATTATATCCTTCATGAGCACCGGTGCCCAAAACTGGACACAGTACTCCATGTGCGGTCTAACTAGGGATTTGTACAGAGGCAGTATAATGCTCTCATCATGTGTATCCAGACCTCTTTTAATGCACCCCATGATCCTGTTTGCCTTGGCAGCTGCTGCCTGGCACTGGCTGCTCCAGGTAAGTTTATCATTAACTAGGATCCCCAAGTCCTTCTCCCTGTCAGATTTACCCAGTGGTTTCCCATTCAGTGTGTAATGGTGATATTGATTCCTTCTTCCCATGTGTATAACCTTACATTTATCATTGTTAAACCTCATCTGCCACCTTTCAGCCCAAGTTTCCAACTTATCCAGATCCATCTGTAGCAGAATACTATCTTCTCTTGTATTAACTGCTTTACATAGTTTTGTATCATCTGCAAATATCGATATTTTACTGTGTAAACCTTCTACCAGATCATTAATGAATATGTTGAAGAGAACAGGTCCCAATACCGACCCCTGCGGTACCCCACTGGTCACAGCGACCCAGTTAGAGACTATACCATTTATAACCACCCTCTGCTTTCTATCACTAAGACAGTTACTAACCCATTTACACACATTTCCCCCCAGACCAAGCATTCTCATTTTGTGTACCAACCTCTTGTGCGGCACGGTATCAAACGCTTTGGAAAAATCGAGATATACCCCATCCAATGACTCACCGTGGTCCAGCCTATAGCTTACCTCTTCATAAAAACTGATTAGATTGGTTTGACAGGAGCGATTTCTCATAAACCCATGCTGATATGGAGTTAAACAGTTAGGCTATGTTCACACCTTGCGTCGGGTCCCTGCGGGTTCTCCCGCAGCGGATTTGATAAATCTGCAGGGCAAAACAACTGCGGTTCTCCCTGCAGATTTATCGCGGTTTGTTCCGCGTTTTCCGCTGCGGGTTTCCGCCTATACTATTGATGCTGCATATGCAGCAATATGCAGCATCAATAGTAATGTTAAAAATAATAAAAATTGGTTATACTCACCCTCTGATGTCCGGATCTCCTGGGCGCTGCACCCGGCGGTCCGGTTCCTAAGATGCTGTGGGAGAAGGACCCTTCGTGACGTCACGGTCATGTGACCGCGACGTCACCGCAGGTCCTGGTCGCACAGCAACTCTGACCGGACGGCCGCGTGCAGCGCCCAGGAGCTCCGGACATCAGAGGGTGAGTATAACCAGATTTTTTATTTTTTAATCCCAAATATGGTTCCCAGGGCCTGGAGGAGAGTCTCCTCTCCTCCACCCCGGGTACCACCCGCACATTATCTGCTTACTTCCCGCAACGTGGGCACAGCACCATGCGGGAAGTAAGCGGTTCAATGTATTCCTATGGGTGCAGAATCGCAGCGATTCTGCACAAAGAAGTGACATGCTGCGGGTTGTAAACCGCTGCGTTCCCGCGCGGTTTTTCCCGCAGCATGTGCACAGCGGTTTGCGGTTTCCATAGGGTTTACATGTTACTGTAAACGCTATGGAAACTGCTGCGGACCCGCAGCATCAAAATCGCGGCGGTTCCGCGGTAAAAACCGCTAAGTGTGAATATAGCCTTATTCTCATTGAGATAATCCAGAATAACATCCCTCAGAAACCCTTCAAATATTTTACCAACAATAGAGGTTAGACTTACTGGCCTATAATTTCCAGGTTCACTTTTAGAGCCCTTTTTGAATATTGGCACCACATTTGCTATGCGCCAGTCCTGCGGAACAGATCCTGTCGATATATATAAACATTTTTTATTCTGTAATGCTAAGTAGAGGTTTTTTCCACAAGGTGCTGACGTGTACTTTTACATGCACATGCCAAATAGAGATGAGTGACTCGTATAAAGAGAAAACGAACAGACGTTTTATGACTAAAAGTAGCAAACTCAAGTTTCTGTTTCTGGGAAAGACAATTTCCTACCTTGTCAGGTAAAAATAACAATGCTTGTTTGGCTGTCATGGCAACAGCTATTTGTTGTGCCATATATTTCCTCAGGTGCTGAGTTTTCTGACGTATCTCACATATGAAGACATGAAAAGTTAAAATCACAGAATAATCTGTAGAGAGAGCCATCTACGCAACACCTGAATTCCAGATCGGGAGGAACAATAAAAAGTGCAAACGTAAAGGGGAAAAAAAAGTGGTGACATATACGTGTAGTCTTTCTTTTACGTTTTTAGCAAATTTGTATTCCAAGAAAACAAGACATTGTGAGTCCAGTGCACAAATACAACCCCTGGCAAAAATTATGGAATCACCGGCCTTGGAGGATGTTCATTCAGTTTAGTTTTGTAGAAAAAAAGCAGATCACAGACATGGCACAAAACTAAAGTCATTTCAAATTGCAACTTTCTGGCTTTAAGAAACACTAAAAGAAATCAAGAACAAAAAATGTGGTAGTCAGTAATGGTTACTTTTTTTAACCCCTTTACCCCCAAGGGTGGTTTGCACGTTAATGACCAGGCCAATTTTTACAATTCTGACCACTGTCCCTTTATGAGGTTATAACTCCGAAACGCTTCAACGGATCCTGGTGATTCTGACATTGTTTTCTCGTGACATATTGTACTTCATGATAGTGGTAAAATTTCTTTGATAGTACCTGCGTTTATTTGTGAAAAAAACGGAAATTTGGCGAAAATTTTGAAAATTTCGCAATTTTCAAACTTTGAATTTTTATGCAATTAAATCACAGAGATATGTCACACAAAATACTTAATAAGTAACATTTCCCACATGTCTCCTTTACATCAGCATAATTTTGGAACCAATTTTTTTTTTTGTTAGGGAGTTATAAGGGTTAAAAGTTGACCAGCAATTTCTCATTTTTACAACACCATTTTTTTTTTAGGGACCACGTCTCATTTGAAGTCATTTTGAGGGGGTCTATATGATAGAAAATGCCCAAGTGTGACACCATTCTAAAAACTGCACCCCTCAAGGTGCTCAAAACCACATTCAAGAAGTTTATTAACCCTTCAGGTGTTTAATAGGAATTTTTGGAATGTTTAAATAAAAATGAACATTTAACTTTTTTACACAAAAAATTTACTTCAGCTCCAATTTGTTTTATTTTACCAAGGGTAACAGGAGAAATTGGACCCAAAAAGTTGTTGTCCAATTTGTCCTGAGTACGCTGATACCCCATATGTGGCAGTAAACCACTGTTTGGGCGCATGGGAGAGCTCGGAAGGGAAGGAGCGCTATTTGACTTTTCAATGCAAAATTGACAGGAATTGAGATGGGACGCCATGTTGCGTTTGGAGAGCCACTGATGTGCCTAAACATTGAAACCCCCCACAAGTGACACCATTTTGGAAAGTAGACCCCCTAAGGAACTTATCTGGATGTGTGGTGAGCACTTTGACCCACCAAGTGCTTCACAGAAGTTTATAATGCAGAACCGTAAAAATAAAAAATCATATTTTTTCACAAAAATTATATTTTTGCCCCCAATTTTTTATTTTTCCAAGGGTAAGAGAAGAAATTGGACCTCAAAAGTTGTTGTCCAATTTGTCCTGAGTACGCTGATACCCCATATGTGGCAGTAAACCACTGTTTGGGCGCATGGGAGAGCTCGGAAGGGAAGGAGCGCAGTTTGACTTTTCAATGCAAAATTGACAGAAATTGAGATGGGACGCCATGTTGCGTTTGGAGAGCCACTGATGTGCCTAAACATTGAAACCCCCACAAGTGACACCATTTTGGAAAGTAGACCCCCTAAGGAACTTATCTAGAGGTGTGGTGAGCACTTTGACCCACCAAGTGCTTCACAGAAGTTTATAATGCAGAACCGTAAAAATAAAAAATCATATTTTTTCACAAAAATTATATTTTTGCCCCCAATTTTTTATTTTTCCAAGGGTAAGAGAAGAAATTGGACCTCAAAAGTTGTTGTCCAATTTGTCCCGAGTACGCTAATACCCCATATGTGGCAGTAAACCACTGTTTGGGCGCATGGGAGAGCTCGGAAGGGAAGGAGCGCCGTTTGACTTTTCAATGCAAAATTGACAGGAATTGAGATGGGACGCCATGTTGCGTTTGGAGAGCCACTGATGTGCCTAAACATTGAAACCCCCCACAAGTGACACTATTTTGGAAAGTAGACCCCCTAAGGAACTTATCTGGATGTGTGGTGAGCACTTTGACCCACCAAGGGCTTCACAGAAGTTTATAATGCAGAGCCATAAAAATAAAACAAAATTTTTTTCCCACAAAAATTATTTTTTAGCCCCCAGTTTTGTATTTTCCCTAGGGTAACAGGAGAAATTGGACCCCAAAAGTTGTCCAATTTGTCCTGAGTACGCTGATACCCCATATGTGGGGGGGAACCACCGTTTGGGCGCATGGGAGGGTTCGGAAGGGAAGGAGCGCCATTTGGAATGCAGACTTAGATAGAATGGTCTGCAGGCGTCACATTGCGTTTGCAGAGCCCCTAATGTACCTAAACAGTAGAAACCCCCCACAAGTGACACCATTTTGGAAAGTAGACCCCCTAAGGAACTCATCTTGATGTGTTGTGAGAGCTTTGAACCCCCAAGTATTTCACTACAGTTTATAACGCAGAGCCATGCAAATAAAAAATATTTTTTTTTCCACAAAAATTATATTTTAGCCCCCAGTTTTGTATTTTTCCAAGGTTAGCAGGAGAAATTGGACCCTAAATGTTGTTGTCCAATTTGTCCTGAGTACGCTGATACCCGATATGTGGGAGGGAACCACCGTTTGGGCGCATGGGAGGGCTCGGAAGGGAAGGAGCATCATTTGGAATGCAGACTTAGATGGATTGGTCTGCAGGCGTCACATTGCGTTTGCAGAGCCCCTAATGTACCTAAACAGTAGAAACCCCCCACAAGTGACCCCATATTGGAAACTAGACCCCTCAATGAACTTATCTAGATGTGTTGTGAGAACTTTGAACCCCCAAGTGTTTCACTACAGTTTATAACGCAGAGCCGTGAAAATAAAAAATCTTTTTGTTTTCCCACAAAAATTATTTTTTAGCCCCCAGTTTTGTATTTTCCCAAGGGTAACAGGAGAAATTGGTCCACAAAAGTTGTTGTCCAATTTGTCCTGAGTACGCTGATACCCCATATGTTGGGGTAAACCCCTGTTTGGGCACACAGGAGAGCTCGGAAGGGAAGGAGCACTGTTTTACTTTTTCAACGCAGAATTGGCTGGAATTGAGATCGGACGCCATGTCGTGTTTGGAGAGCCCCTGATGTGCCGAAACAGTGGAAACCCCCCAATTATAACTGAAACCCTAATCTAAACACACCCCTAACCCTAATTCCAACGGTAACCCTAACCACACCTCTAACCCTGACACACCCCTAACCCTAATCCCAACCCTATTCCCAACTGTAAATGTAATCTAAACCCTAACCCTAACTTTAGCCCCAACCCTAACTGTAGCCCCAACCCTAACCCTAACCCTAGCCCTAACCCTAGCCCTAACCCTAGCCCTAACCCTAGCCCTAACCCTAGCCCTAACCCTAGCCCTAACCCTAGCCCTAGCCCTAGCCCTAACCCTAGCCCTAACCCTAGCCCTAACCCTAGCCCTAATGGGAAAATGGAAATAAATACATTTTTTTTTATTTTTCCCTAACTAAGGGGGTGATGAAGGGGGGTTTGATTTACTTTTATAGCGAGTTTTTTAGCGGATTTTTATGATTGGCAGCCGTCACACACTGAAAGACCCTTTTTATTGCAAAAAATATTTTTTGCAATACCACATTTTGAGAGCTATAATTTTTCCATATTTTGGTCCACAGAGTCATGTGAGGTCTTGTTTTTTGCGGGACGAGTTGACGTTTTTATTGAAAACATTTTTGGGCACGTGACATTTTTTGATCGCTTTTTATTCCGATTTTTGTGAGGAAGAATGACCAAAAGCCAGCTATTCATGAATTTCTATTGGGGGAGGCGTTTATACCGTTCCGCGTTTGGTAAAATTGATAAATCAGTTTTATTCTTCGGGTCAGTACGATTACAGCGATACCTCATTTATATCATTTTTTTATGGTTTGGTGCTTTTATACGATAAAAACTATTTTACAGAAAAAATAATTATTTTTGCATCGCTTTATTCTCAGGACTATAACTTTTTTATTTTTTTGCTGATGATGCTGTATGGCGGCTCTTTTTTTGCGGGACAATATGACGCTTTCAGCGGTACCATGGTTATTTATATCTGTCCTTTTGATCGCGTGTTATTCCACTTTTTGTTCGGCGGTATGATAATAAAGCGTTGTTTTTTGCCTCGTTTTTTTTTTTTTTTTCTTACGGTGTTTACTGAAGGGGTTAACTAGTGGGACAGTTTTATAGGTCGGGTCGTTACGGACGCGGCGATACTAAATATGTGTACTTTTATTGTTTTTTTTTTTTTTATTTAGATGGAGAAATGTATTTATGGGAATAATATATATATATTTTTTTTCATTATTTTGGAATATTTTTTTTTATTTTTTTTTACACATTTGGAAATTTTTTTTTTAACTTTTTTACTTTGTCCCAGGGGGGGACATCACAGATCAGTGATCTGACAGTTTGCACAGCACTCTGTCAGATCACTGATCTGACATGCAGCGCTGCAGCCTTCACAGTGCCTGCTCTAAGCAGGCTCTGTGAAGCCACCTCCCTCCCTGCAGGACCCGGATCCGCGGCCATCTTGGATCCAGGGCTCGAGCAGGGAGGGAGGTGAGGAGACCCTCGCAGCAACGCGATCACATCGCGTTGCTGCGGGGGGCTCAGGGAAGCCCGCAGGGAGCCCCCTCCCTGCACGGTGCTTCCCTGCACCGCCGGCACATCGCGATCATCTTTGATCGCGGTGTGCCAGGGGTTAATGTGCCGGGGGCGGTCCGTGACCGCTCCTGGCACATAGTGCCGGATGTCAGCTGCGATAAGCAGCTGACACCCGGCCGCGATCGGCCGCGCTCCCCCCGTGAGCGCGGCCGATCGGCTATGACGTACTATCCCGTCCAGGGTCAGATAAGCCCAGGGCACCTCGACGGGATAGTACGTCTAAGGTCACAGAGGGGTTAACCAAACATAGAGGAAAAATTATGAAATCACTCAATTCTGAGGAAAAAATTATGGAATCACCCTGTAAAACCACATTCAAGAAGTTTATTAACCCTTTACGTGCTTCACAGGAACTGAAACAATGTGGAAGGAAAAAAATGAACATTTAACTTTTTTTTGCAAACAGAACCATTTTTTTTTATTTTCACATGTGTAAAAACAGAAATGTAACCATAAATTTTGTTATGCAATTTCTCCTGAATATGCCAATACCCCATATGTGGGGGTAAACCACTTTTTGGGCGCACTGCAGAGCTTGGAAGTGAAGGAGCGCCGTTTTACTTTTTCAATGTAGAATTGGCTGGAATTGAGATTGGATGCCATGTCGCGTTTGGAGAGCCCCTGATGTACCTAAACAGTGGAAACCCCCCACAAGTGACCCCATTTTGTAAACTAGACCCCTTAAGGAACTTATCTAGATGTGTGGTGAGCACTTTAAACCCCCAAGTGCTTCACAGAAGTTTATAACGTAGAGTCGTGAAAATAAAAAAATCGCATTTGTTTACACAAAAATGATCTTTTCGCCCACAAATTCTTATTTTCACAAGGGTAACAGGAGAAATTAGACCACAAAAGTTGTGCAATTTCTCCTGAGTACGTCAATACCCCATATGTGGGGGTAAACCACTGTTTGGGCGCACCGCAGAACTTGGAAGAGAAGGAGTGCCATTTTACTTTTTCAATGTAGAATTGGCTGGAATTGAGATCGGACGCCATGTCGCGTTTGGAGAGCCCCTGGTGTGCCTAAACAGTAGAAACCCTCAACAAGTGACCCCATTTTGGAAACTAGACCCCCCATGGAACTTATCTAGATGTGTGGTGAGAACCTTGAATGCCCAAGTGCTTCACAGAAGTTTAGAATGCAGAGTCATGAAAATAAAAAATATTTTTTTTTTCCACAAAAAAGATTTTGTAGCCCTTTAGCCCTTAAGTTTTTATTTTCACAAGGGTAACAGGAGAAATTGGACCACTAAAGTTGTTGTCCAATTTATCCCGAGTACGCTGATGCCCCATATGTGGGTGTAAACCACTGTTTGGGCGCACGGCAGAGCTCAGAAGGGAGGGAGCACCATTTGACTTTTTGAGCGCAAAATTGGCTGTCGTGTTTGGAGACCCCCTGATGTACCTAAACAGTGGAAACCCCCCAATTCTAACTCCAACCCTAACCCCAACACACCCCTAACCCTAATCCCAATCCGATCCATAATCCTAATCACAACCCTAACGATAATCACAACCCTTACCCCAAAACAACCCTAATGTCAACCCTAACCATAACCCTAATCAAACCCCTAAATCCAACACACCCCTAATCCTAATCTCAACCCTAACCTCAAACCTAACCCTAATCCCAACCCTAACCTTAACCCTAATCCCAAACCTTTCCCTAATCCCAAGCGTAACCCTAATGCCAACCCTAATCCAAACCCTAACACTAATTCCAACTCTAACCCTAACTTTAGCCGCAACCCTAGCCCTAACTTTAGCTGCAACCCTAGCCCTAACTTTAGCCCCAACACTAGCCCTAACCCTAAATTTAGCCCCAACCCTAACCCTAACTTTAGCTCCAACCCTAACCTTAGCCCTAACTTTAGCCCCAACCCTAACCCTAGCCCTAAGGCTACTTTCACACTTGCATCGTTTGGCATCCGTCGCAATCCGTCGTTTTGGACAAAAAACGGATCCTGCAAATGTGCCCGTAGGATGCGTTTTTTGCCCATAGACTTGTATTGCCGACGGATCACGACGTGCACTGGATCAGTTGTGTTTTGGCGGACCGTCGGCACAAAAAATCGTTCAATGTAACGTTTTTTTGTACGTCGCGTCCGCCATTTCCGACCGCGCATGCGTGGCCGTAACTCTGCTCCCTCCTCCCCAGGACATAGATTGGGCAGCGGATGCGTTGAAAAACTGCATCCGCTGCCCACGTTGTGCACAATTTTCACAACGTGCGTCGGTATGTCGGGCCGACGCATTGCGACGGCCCCGTACCGACGCAAGTGTGAAAGAAGCCTAACCCTAAATTTAGCCCGAAACCTAACCCTATATTTAGCCCCAACCCTAAATCTAGCCCTAACCTTAACCCTAGCCCTAACACTAGCCCTAACCCTAGTTCCAACTGCTTTCTCCTGCCGGCTGGCAGATGGCGACAGATGGCGGGCGCACTGCGCATGCGCCCGCCATTTTGTTTCCCAAAGAAGACGCCGGCGGGCAGGAGAGGACGCAGAGGACCCAGGGACACCGGTAAGTATAATAGGGTCCCCGAATCCCCCTATTTCTGTGTCCTCTGATGTGCGATCACATCAGAGGACAAAGAATTACACACCACTTTTTTTTTTTGCGATCGTCGGTAAACAGTTAATTACCGGCGATCGCAAAACAGGGGTCGGTATAACCGACCCCGATCATGTTCTTTGGGGTCTCGGCTACCCCCGGCAGCCGAGACCCCAAAGATCCTGCCGGTGTCGGCCGGTGGGCGCACTGCGCCCGCCATTTTTTTGCCGGAAAAAGATGGCGGCGCCCATCGGGAGCCACGAGGAGCAGCGGGGGAGACAGCCGAGACCCCCGAATCATGTTTTCTGGGGTCTCGGCTACCCCCGGCAGCCGAGACCCAGGAGAAAATTGGACTCTGGGGGGCGCTATTTACTTTTTCCACAGCGCCGTTAATTAACGGTGCTGTGGTTTAAGTACCCTTAACTGCCGCCGTTAAAAGGCGTATCGGCGGTCGTTAAGGGGTTAAAGCACTATGTCTCCAAAACAGGAAATGAACAACAAAACAAATGAGGATCGAATGGGTGGAAACTGGAGTCAACGTCTGTGACCGAACTGTAAGAAACCGCCTAAAGGAAATGGGATTTACATACAGAAAAGCTAAGCGCAAGCCATCATGAACACCTAAACAGAAAAAGACAAGGTTACAATGGGCTAGGGAAAAGCAATCGTGGACTGTGGATGACTGGATGAAAGTCATATTCAGTGATGAATCGCGAATCTGCATTGGGCAAGGCTTTTTGGAAGTGCATTGAACAGCAAGGTGAATTGCTGCTGAGGGGAAGAAAAAAAAATCTCTTTAAATCTTCAGCTTAGCGAATGAGCTGAGTGTGACCTGAGAGTAAAGGTACCGTCACACTGGACGATATCGCTAGCGATCCGTGACGTTGCAGCATCCTGGCTAGCGATATCGTCCAGTGTGACAGGCAGCAGCGATCAGGCCCCTGCTGTGATGTCGCTGGTCGGGGAAGAAAGGCCAGAACTTTATTTCGTCAATGGCTCTCCCGCTGACATCGCTGAATCGGCGTGTGTGACGCCGATTCAGCGATGTCTTCGCTGGTAACCAGGATAAACATCGGGTTACTAAGCGCAGGGCCGCGCTTAGTAACCCGATGTTTACCCTGGTTACCATCGTTAAAGTAAAAAAACAACCACTACATACTTACCTACCGCTGTCTGTCCCCGGCGCTCTGCTTCTCTGCACTCCTCCTGCACTGGCTGTGAGCGCCGGGCAGCCGGAAAGCAGAGCGGTGACGTCACCGCTCTGCTTTCCGGCCGCTATGCTCACAGCCAGAGCAGAGAAGTAGAGCGCCGAGGACAGACAGCGGTAGCTAAGTATGTAGTGGTTGTTTTTTTACTTTAATGATGGTAACCAGGGTAAACATCGGGTTACTAAGCGCGGCCCTGCGCTTAGTAACCCGATGTTTACCCTGGTTACCGGCATCGTTGGTCGCTGGAGAGCTGTCTGTGTGACAGCTCTCCAGCGACCAAACAGCGACGCTGCAGCGATCCGGATCGTTGTCGGTATCGCTGCAGCGTCGCTTAGTGTGACGGTACCTTTAGTGTGAACGGCGGTAAGTGTGACTTGTGATTCAGTGAAGAGGTATTTGGAAAACCTTTAACAAATACCTGTGTGAATTGGTGTGAGTTAATGAATTGGGAATAGCTATATTCACAAGGGGTTAATTTAGGGTGGGGGCTCATAATTAAGGGTTTATAAGGGGCAGCTGGTTGGGGCTCAAGTTCTTTTTGGAAGTGCATTAAACAGCAAGGTGGATTGCTGCTGAGGGGAAGAAAAAAATTCTCTTTAAATCTTCAGCTTAGCGAGTGTGAACGAGCTGAGTGTGACCTGAGTGTAAGTGTGAACGGCGGTAAGTGTGACTTGTACTTCAGTGACTTTGGATTCAGGGAGTTTCCAAGGGAGGAATTACTGAATTGCTGTCTGTATTTTATTGATACTTTGCATTTATTTTTTATTTTAACTTTTCTGTCTGGTGCAAGCCCCATTAGGAAATGTGCTCCACTATTGTTAATGCCATCCAGTGCACATCTTGCCACATGTATGCAGTCCTTGATCAGCCGATCAAGGGTGCATACTGCTGTGCAAGATGTGAGCACGTTGTGCATTTGGAAGCCCAGATTCTGAATCTAAATGTGCAGCTAGCAACACTGAGATCCACTGACAACATGGAAAGGAGTCTTCTCCTCACTGAGCAGACGGTCAATGGGATAGATGAGGGGGGGGGGGATGGTAGGATGGAGCTGCAGGACAGTGGAGCAGCAAGCTGGGTGACAGTTAGGAGGCCTGGTAGAGGGAAGAGTGCCAGGGAGGCTAGTCCTCATCTGGCACACCCCGATAAGTTTACTAAGTTGGCAGCTGAGGGCGGTGCCAGTACAGGGGTAGCAATGCTGCAGCCAGGCATGTACTCTGAAAGCCGGAGGAGTGACTGCTCCAGTAAGGAGGGAAGTAGGAGAGCAGGGCAGGCCAGACTGGTGCTGGTAGTGGGGGACTCAATTATTAGGGGAACAGATAGAGCAATCTGTCAAAAAGACAGGGATCGTCGAACGGTGTGCTGCCTACCTGGCGCTCGAGTCCGACACATCGCTGATCGGGTGGACAGATTACTGGGAGGGGCTGGTGAGGACCCAGCGGTCATGGTGCACATTGGCACAAATGACAAAGTTAGAGGTAGGTGGAAGGTCCATAAAGATGATTTCAGGGAATTAGGCTGCAAGCTGAAAGCAAGGACCTCCAACGTGGTATTTTCCGAAATACTGCCTGTACCACTTGCCACGCCAGAGAGGCAACGGGAGATTAGGGAGGTTACTAAGTGGCTCAAGAATTGGTGTAGGAAGGAGGGGTTTGGGTTCCTGCAGAACTGGGCCGACTTCTCAGTTGGCTACAGGTTCTACGCTAGGGACGGGCTGCACCTCAACGGGGAAGGTGCAGCTGTGCTGGGGGAGAAAATGGCTAGAAGGTTGGAGGAGTGTTTAAACTAGGGAATGGGGGGAGGGTATTCATTTTATAGGAGAGGAAGGTAGTGCAGATAGAGACCTGGGCACAAATAAGGAAGTTGGGGGTGGCGGTGGCATGGGGGTGGGGTTAGAACAGTTAATAATTTAAGAAAGAATAGAGGTACAGAGAGATACAAAAAGTGCATGTATACTAATGCCAGAAGCCTCGCCAACAAAATGGACGAAATAGAATTAATGTTGTTAGAACATAATTATGACATGTTGGGGATATCTGAGACATGGCTGGATGAGAGCCATGACTGGGCTGTTAACTTGCAGGGCTATAGGTGAATCTAATGAAAATGTAGAGTCCCTGTGGGTGGCGATAAGGGGAGTGGGAAAACATAATAAATTATTGATAGGGATTAGTTATAAGTCTCCAAAAATAATGGAAGCAACGGAGAATATCCTCATAAAGCAAATAGATGAAGCTGTGACTCATGGAGAAGTCATTATTATGGGGGACTTCAACTACCCTGAAATAGATTGGGGAACAGAAACCTGCAGTTCCAGCAAAGGTAATCAGTTTTTGACAACTATGAGAGACAATTAACTTTCACAATTGGTTCAGGACCCAACAAGAAGTGGGGCACTGCTAGACCTAATATTAACCAACAGGCCAGTCCGCATATCAAATATAAGGGTTGGGGAATAGTAATCACAAAATAATAAGATTTCATGTATTCTTTAATAAGATGTGTAGTAGAGAAGTTACAAGGACACTAAACTTCAGGGGGGCACATTTCCAACGGATGAGAGATGATCTTAGTGCAATTAACTGGGACGATATTCTGAGACATAAAAATACACAAAGAAAATGGGAGACATTAGCATCCTGGATAGGACCTGTGCACAGTATATACCGTATGGGAATAAATATACTAGAAATAGGAGGAAACCAATATGGCTAAATAGAGCTGTAAGAGGCGCAATAAGTGACGAAAAGAAAGCATTTAGAGAATTAAAGCACGTAGGTAGTGATGAGGCATTAAATACAGAAAATTAAATAAATTCTGTTAAAAGAAAATCAAGGCAGCAAAAATTGAGACAGAGAGACTCATTGCCAGAGAGAGTAAAAATAATCCCAAAATATTCTTTAACTACGTAAATAGTAAGAAACTAAAAAATCATAGTGTTGGCCCCCTTAACCCCTTTCTGTTATTGGACGTACTATTCCGTCCATGTGGGGTGGGCCTAAATTCCCAAGGACGGAATAGTACGTCCAGGGCGATCGGCCACGCTCACGGGGGGAGCGCGGCCGATTGCAGCCGGGTGTCAGCTGACATCCGGCGCTATGTGCCAGGAGCGGTCACAGACCGCCCCCGTAACATTAACCCCCGGCACACCACGATCAAACATGATCGCGATGTGTCGGTGGTGCAGGGAAGCATCGCGCAGGGAGGGGTCTCACTGCGGGTTTCCCTGAGACCCCCGCAACAACGCGATGTGATCGCGCGTTGCTGCGAGGGTCTCTTACCTCCCTACCTGTAGCAGGTCCGGATCCAAGATGACCGCGGCATCCGGGTCCTGCAGGGAGGGAGGTGGCTTAAAAATTTCCACATGTGTAAAAAAAAATAAATAAATAAATTCATTCCTAAATAAAGAAAAAAATATATATTATTCCCATAAATACATTTCTTTATCTAAAAAAAAACAAACAATAGAAGTACACATATTTAGTATCGCCGCGTCCGTAATGACCTAACCTATAAAACTGTCCCACTAGTTAACCCCTTCAGTAAACACCGTAAGAAAAAAAAAAAAAAAACGAGGCAAAAAACAACGCTTTATTATCATACTGCCGAACAAAAAGTGGAATAACACGCGATCAAAAAGACAGATATAAATAACCATGGTACCGCTGAAAGCTTCATCTTGTCCCGCAAAAAACGAGCCACCATACAGCATCATCAGCAAAAAAATAAAAAAGTTTGTCCTCAGAATAAAGCGATGCAAAAATTATTATTTTTTCCATAAAATAGTTTTTATCGTATAAAAGCGCCAAAACATAAGAAAATGATATAAGTCTACGTTCACATTAGCGTCGCGTCGGCGACGCAGCGGCGACGCGCCCCTATGTTTAACATAGGGGACGCGTGCGTTTTTTTGCACGCGTTTTCCGACACGTGCGTCGTTTTAGACGCTAGCGTCGGACGCAAGAAAACGCTACAAGTTGCATTTTTCTTGCGTCCGATTTCGGCAAAAAACGACGCACGCGTCGCAAAACGCGCGCGTTTTTGCGCGCGTTTTTCCGTGCGTCGCCGCTGCGTCGCCGACGCAACAGCGACGCAACCCTAATGTGGACGTAGCCTAAATGAGGTATCGCTGTAATCGTACTGACCCGAAGAATAAACTGCTTTATCAATTTTACCAAACACGGAACGGTATAAACGCCTCCCCCAAAAGAAATTCATGAATAGCTGGTTTTTGGTCATTCTGCCTCACAAAAATCGGAATAAAAAGCGATGAAAAAATGTGACGCGCCCGAAAATGTTACCAATAAAAACGTCAACTCGTCCCAGAAAAAACAAGACGTCACATGACTCTGTGGACTCAAATATGGAAAAATTATAGCTCTCAAAATGTGGTAACGCAAAAAATATTTTTTGCAATAAAAAGCGTCTTTCAGTGTGTGACGGCTGCCAATCATAAAAATCCGCTAAAAAACCCGCTATAAAAGTAAATCAAACCCCCTTCATCACCCCCTTAGTTAGGGAAAAATTAAAAAATTTTAAAAATGTATTTATTTCCATTTTCCCATTAGGGTTAGGGCTAGGGCTAAGGCTACAGTTAGTGTTGGGGCTAAAGTTAGGGGTTAGGGTTTGGATTACATTTACGGTTGGGAATAGGGTTAGGGGTGTGTCTGGGTTAGAGGTGTGGTTAGGGTTACCGTTGGGATTAGGGTTAGGGGTGTGTTTGAATTAGGGTTTCAGTTATAATTGGAGGGTTTCCACTGTTTAGTCACATCAGGGGCTCTCCAAACGCGACATGGCATCCGATCTCAATTCCAGCCAATTCTGCGTTGAAAAAGTAAAACAGTGCTCCTTTCCTTCCGAGCTCTCCCTTGTGCCTAAACAGGAGTTTACCCCAACATATGGGGTATCAGCGTACTCAGGACAAATTGGACAACAACTTTTGGGGTCCAATTTCTCCTGTTACCCTTGGGAAAATACAAAACTGGGGGCTTAAAATATTTTTTGTGGGAAAAAAAAAAAGATTTTTTATTTTCACGGCTCTGCATTATAAACTGTAGTGAAACACTTGGGGGCTCAAAGTTCTCACAACACATCTAGATAAGTTCGTGGGGGGTCTAGTTTCCAATATGGGGTCACTTGTGGGGGGTTTCTACTGTTTAGGTACATTAGGGGCTCTGCAAACGCAATGTGACGCCTGCAGACCATTTCATCTAAGTCTGCATTCCAAATGGCGCTCCTTCCCTTCCGGGCCCTCCCATGCGCCCAAACGGTGGTGCCCCCCCCCCACATATGGGGTATCAGCGCACTCAGGACAAATTGGACAACAACTTTTGGGGTCCAATGTCTCCTGTTACCCTCGGGAAAATACAAAAGTGGGGGCTAAAAAATAATTTTGGGGGGAAATTTTTTTTTAAATTTTCACGGCTCTGCGTTATAAACGGTAGTGAAACACTTGGGGGCTCAAAGTTCTCACAACACATCTAGATAAGTTCCTTGGGGGGTCTAGTTTCCAATATGAGGTCATTTGTGGGGGGTTTCTACTGTTTAGGTACATTAGGGGCTCTGCCAATGCAATGTGACGCCTGCAGACCATTCCTTCTAAGTCTGCATTCCAAATGGCGCTCCTTCCCTTCCGAGCCCTCCCATGCGCCCAAACGGTGGTTCCCCCCCACATATGGGGCATCAGCGCACTCAGGACAAATTGGACAACTTTTGGGGCCCAATTTCTCCTGTTATCCTCAGAAAAATACAAAACTGGGGGCTAAAATATAATTTTTGTGGGAAAAAAGAGCAGGCACTTGGTAAGCCACCTCCCTCCCTGCAGGACCCGGATCCGCGGCCATCTTGGATCCGGGACTTGCTGCAGGGAGGAAGGTAGGAGACCCCCGCAGCAACACGATCACATCGCGTTGCTGCGGGGGTCTCAGGGAAGCCCGCAGGGAGCCCCCTCCATGCGCGATGCTTCCCTGTACCGCCGGCACATCGCGATCATGTTTGATCGCGGTGTGCCGGGGGTTAATGTGCCGGGGGCGGTCCGTGACGGCTCCTGGCACATAGTGCCGGATGTCAGCTGCGATAAGCAGCTGACACCTGGCTGCAATCGGCCGCGCTCCCCCCGTGAGCGCGGCCGATCGTCTATGACGTACTATTCCGTCCTTGGGAAGTAGGGCCCACCCCACATGGACGGAATAGTACGTCTAATGGCAGAAAGGGGTTAAAAACTCTATAATAACAGGGTCTGTACCAATGGACTGGCGTATAGCAAATGTGGTGCCATTGTTCAAAAAGGGGACAAAAACTGAACTTGGAAATTATAGGCCAGTAAGCTTAACCTCTACTGTGGGTAAAATCCTGGAGGGCATTCTAATGGATGCTATGCTGGAGTATCTGAAGAGGAATAACCTCATGACCCAATACCAACATGGGTTTACTAGGGACCGTTCCTGTCAGACAAATCTGATCAATTTCTATGAAGAGGTAAGTTCCGGACTGGACCAAGGAAACCCAGTGGATGTAGTGTATATGGACTTTTCAAAAGCTTTTTATATGGTGCCACACAAAAGGTTGATACATAAAATGAGAATAATGGGGATAGGGGAAAGTATGTGTAAGTGGGTTAAGACCTGGCACAGAGATAGGAAACAAAGGGTGGTTATTAATGGAGCACACTCAGACTGGGTCGCGGTTAGCAGTGGGGTAGCACAGGGGTCAGTATTGGGCCCTCTTCTTTTTAACATTTATTAATGATCTCGTAGGGGGCATACAGAGTGGAATTTCAATATTTGCAGATGACACTAAACTATGCAGGGTAATCAATACAGAGGAGGACAATTTTATATTACAGGATGACTTATGTAAACTAGAAGCTTGGGCTGACAAATGGCAAATGAGCTTTAATGGGGATACATGTAAGGTCATGCACTTGGGTAGAAGTAATAAGATGTATAACTATGTGCTTAATTCTAAAACTCTGGGCAAAACCGTCAATGAAAAAGACCTGGGTGTATGGGTGGATGACAAACTCATATTTAGTGGCCAGTGTCAGGCAGCTGCTACAAAGGCAAATAAAATAATGGGATGCATTAAAAGAGGCATAGATGCACATGAGGAGAACATAATTTTACCTCTATACAAGTCACTAGTTCGACCACACTTAGAATACTGTGCACAGTTCTGGTCTCCGGTGTATAAGAAAGACATAGCTGAACTGGAGCGGGTGCAGAGAAGAGCAACCAAGGTTATTAGAGGACTGGGGGGTCTGCAATACCAAGATAGGTTATTACACTTGGGGCTATTTAGTTTGGAAAAACAAAGACTAAGGGGTGATCATATTTTAATGTATAAATATATGAGGGGACAATACAAAGACCTTTCTGAAGATCTTTTTAACCCCTTAGCGACCGCTGATACGCCTTATAACGGCGGCCGCTAAGGGTACTTAAACCACAGCGCCGTTAATTAACGGCGCTGTGGAAAAAGTCCATAGCGCCCCCCAGAGGCCGATTTTCTCCGGGGTCTCGGCTGCCGAGGGTAGCCGAGACCCCAGAGAACATGATTCGGGGTTTTTTTAACCCACCCCGCATTTGCGATCGCCGGTAATTAACCGTTTACCGGCGATCGCAAAAAAAAAAAAAAAAAAACGCGATCTCTTTTTAATTTCTCTGTCCTCCGATGTGATCGCACATCGGAGGACAGAGAAAAGGGGTCCCAGGTGGCCCCCCAATACTCACCTAGCTCCCCCGATGCTCCTCGTGTCTCCCGGTGGGCGCCGCCATCTTCAAAATGGCGGGCGCATGCGCAGTACGCCCGCCGGCCGGCACCGGGAGAATCTTTGGGGTCTCGGCTGCCGGGGGTAGCCGAGACCCCAAAGAGCATGATCGGGGTCGGTATTACCGACCCCTGTTTTGCGATCGCCGGTAATTAACTGTTTACCGGCGACCGCAAAAAAAAAAAAGTAAAGTGTAATTCTCTGTCCTCTGATGTGATCGCACATCAGAGGACAGAGAAATAGGGGGATTCGGGGACCCTAGCATACTCACCTAGGTCCCTGGATCCTCTTGCTGCTCCTCCTGGCCGCCGGCAGAAGAACATGGCGGACGCATGCCCAGTGCGCCCGCCATCTGTCTCCATCTGCCGGCCGGCAGGAGAACAGCAGTTGGGGCTAAAATTAGGGTTAGGGGTAGGGTTAGGGGTAGGCTTAGGGCTAGGGGTAGGGTTAGGGCCAGCGTTAGGGCTAGGGTTGGGGCTAAATTTAGGGTTAGGGTTGGGGCTAAATTTAGGGTTAGGGTTGGGGCTAAATTTAGGGTTAGGCTTCTTTCACACTTACGTCGGTACGGGGCCGTCGCAATGCGTCGGCCCAACATACCGACGCACGTTGTGAAAATTGTGCACAACGTGGGCAGCAGCTGTAGTTTTTCAACGCATCCGCTGCCCAATCTATGTCCTGGGGAGGAGGGGGCGGAGTTACGGCCACGCATGCGCGGTCAGAAATGGCGGATGCGACGTATAAAAAAACGTTTCATTGAACGTTTTTTTGTGCCGACGCTCCACCAAAACACAACTGATCCAGTGCACGACGGACGCGACGTGTGGCCATCCGTCATGATCCGTCGGCAATACAAGTCTATGGGCAAAAAACGCATCCTGCGGGCACATTTGCAGGATCCGTTTCTTGTCCAAAACGACGGATTGCGACGGAATGCCAAACGACGCAAGTGTGAAAGTAGCCTTAGGGCTAGGGTTGGGGCTAAAGTTAGGGCTAGGGTTGGGGCTAAAGTTAGGGTTAGAGCTGGGATTAGGGTTAGGGTTTGGATTAGGGTTGGTATTAGGGTTAGGGTTGGCATTAGGGTTACGCTTGGGATTAGGGTTAGGTTTGGGATTAGGGTTAAGGTTAGGGTTGTGATTAGGGGTGTATTGGGATTAGGGTTAGGTTTGAGATTAGGATTAGGGGTGTGTTGGATTTAGGGGTTTGATTAGGGTTATGGTTAGGGTTGACATTAGGGTTGTTTTGGGGTAAGGGTTGTGATTATGGTTAGGGTTAGTGATTAGGATTATGGATCAGGTTGGGATTAGGGTTAGGGGTGTGTTGGGGTTAGGGTTGGAGCTAGAATTGGGGGGTTTCCACTGTTTAGGTACATCAGGGGGTCTCCAAACACGACAGCCAATTTTGCGCTCAAAAAGTCAAATGGTGCTCCCTCCCTTCTGAGCTCTGCCGTGCGCCCAAACAGTGGGTTACCCCCACATATGGCGCATCAGCGTACTCGGGATAAATTGGACAACAACTATTCCAGTCCAATTTCTCCTGTTACCCTTGTGAAAATAAAAACTTGGGGGCTACAATATCTTTTTTGTGGAAAAAAAAAATATTTTTTATTTTCACGACTCTGCATTCTAAACTTCTGTGAAGCACTTGGGCATTCAAAGTTCTCACCACACATCTAGATAAGTTCCTTGGGGGGTCTAGTTTCCAAAATGGGGTCACTTGTGGAGGGTTTCTACTGGTTAGGTACATCAGGGGCTCTGCAAACGCAACATAATACCCGCAGACCATTCTATCAAAGTCTGCATTCCAAAACGGCGCTCCTTCCTTCCGAGCTCTGCCGTGCGCCCAAACAGTGGTTTACCCCCACATATGGGGTACCAGCATACTCAGGACAAATTGGACAACAACTTTTGGGGTCCAATTTCTCTTGTTACCCTTGTGAAAATAAAAACTTGGGGGCTAAAAAATCTTTTTTGTGGAAAAAAAAAATATTTTTTATTTTCACGGCTCTGCATTATAAACTTCTGTGAAGCACTTGGGCATTCAAGGTTCTCACCACACATTTAGATAAGTTCCATGGAAGGGTCTAGTTTCCAAAATGGGGTCACTTGTGGGGGATTTCTACTGTTTAGGCACATCAGGGGCTCTCCAAACGCGACATGGCGTCCGATCTCAATTCCAGCCAATTCTACATTGAAAAAGTAAAACGGCACTCCTTCACTTCTAAGTTCTGCGGTGCGCCCAAACAGTGGTTTACCCCCACATATGGGGTATTGGCGTATTCAGGAGAAATTGCATAACAAAATTTATGGTTACATTTCTGTTTTTACACTTGTGAAAATAAAAAAAATGGTTCTGAATTAAGATGTTTGCAAAAAAAAGTTAAATGTTCATTTTTTCCTTCCACATTGTTTCAGTTCCTGTGAAGCACGTAAAGGGTTAATAAACTTCTTGAATGTGGTTTTGAGAACCTTGAGGGGTGTAGTTTTTAGAATGGTGTCACACTTCATTATTTTCTATCATATAGACCCCTCAAAATGACTTCAAATGTGATGTGGTCCCTAAAAAAAAATGGTGTTGTAAAAATGAGAAATTGCTGGTCAACTTTTAACCCTTATAACTCCCTAACAAAAAAAAATTTTGTTTCCAAAATTGTGCTGATGTAAAGTAGACATGTGGGAAATGTTATTTATTAACTATTTTTCGTGACATATCTATCTGATTTAAGGGCATAAAAATACAAATTTTGAAAATTGCAAAATTTTAAAAATTTTCGCCATATTTCCGTTTTTTTTCATACATAATCGCAAGTAATATCGAAGAAACGTTACCACTAACATGAAGTACAATATGTCACGAAAAAACAATCTCAGAATCAGCGGGATCCGTTGAAGCGTTCCAGAGTTATAACCTCATAAAGTGACAGTGGTCAGAATTGCAAAAATTGGCCTGGTCATTAAGTACCAAATTGGCTCTGTCACTAAGGGGTTAATCATAGACCTGAGACAGGGACAAGAGGGCATGCTTTAAGTTTGGAGGAAAAAAGGTTTAAGCATAATAACAGACATGAATTCTTTACTGTAAGAGCAGTGAGACTATGGAACTCTCTGCCGTATGATGTTGCAATGAGTGATTCATTACTTAAGTTTAAGAGTGGACTGGATGCCTTTCTTGAAAAGTATAATGTTACAGGGTATATATACTAGATTCCTTGTTAGGGCGTTGATCCAGGGAACTAGTCTGATTGCCGTATGCGGAGACGGGAAGGAATTTTTTTCCCCAATGTGGAGCTTACTCTTTGCCACGTGTTTTTTTTATGCCTTCCTCTGGATCAATATGTTAGGTGTCATGATTCCAATGGCAGGGAATCACAAAAGGACAAGCACCAACGAGCTCTAGGGTGATGGAACCTGAGCTGACCGCGACCCTAAACCTGAACACACAAATAACAATAGCCGGGGAACGTGCCTACGTTGATCCTAGACGTCTCGCACCAGCCGAAGATCTAACTTCCCCTATTAGAAGAAACACAGACCTCTCTTGCCTCCAGAGAAACACCCCACAGAAATAGCAGCCCCCCACATATAATGACGGTGAAATGAGAGGAAGGCACATACACAGTATGAAAACAGATTCAGCAAAATGAGGCCCGCTAAAACTAGATAGCAGAGGATACAAAAGTAAACTGCGCGGTCAGCAAAAAACCCTTCAAAAAACCATCCTGTAATTACTTGAACTCATGTTCCAACTCATGGAACATGAGGAGCAATTACAGCCCACTAGAGCAACCAGCAGCAAAGAAACAATTATATGCAAGCTGGACAAGACAAAAATAAAGCAAAACGTGGAACAAGAAAATAAAAAACTTAGCTTGTCCTGAAGATTACTGAAGCCAGAAGCTGAGGTAACAAAACACTCTGATAACCTTGATAGCCGGCGGGGAAATGACAAGAAAGCCCGGTTAAATAGGAAACTCCCAAATCCTAATAGAACAGGTGGACACCAGAGACAGCAGAACACAAATCACCCAGTACCATCAGTAACCACCAGAGGGAGCCCAAAAACAGAACTCACAACAGTATCCCCCCCTTGAGGAGGGGTCACCGAACCCTCACGAGAACCACCAGGGCGACCAGGATGAGCCCTATGAAAAGCGCGGACCAAATCATCAGCATGAACATCAGAGGCAACCACCCAAGAATTATCCTCCTGACCATAACCCTTCCACTTGACCAAATATTGGAGTTTCCATCTGGAAACACGAGAATCCAAGATCTTCTCCACAACATACTCCAATTCTCCCTCCACCAGCACCGGAGCAGGATGCTCAAGCGAAGGAACAACAGGTACCTCATACCTCCGCAACAACGACCGATGGAACACATTATGAATAGCAAACGATGCCGGGAGATCCAAACGAAACGACACAGGGTTAAGAATTTCCAAGATCCTATAAGGACCGATGAACCGAGGCTTGAACTTAGGAGAAGAGACCTTCATAGGAACAAAACGAGAAGACAACCACACCAAGTCCCCAACACGAAGTCGAGGACCCACGCGGCGACGGCGATTAGCAAACTGCTGAGCCTTCTCCTGGGACAACTTCAAATTGTCCACCACATGACTCCAAATCTGATGCAACCTATCCACCACCATGTCCACTCCAGGACAATCAGAAGGCTCCACCTGACCAGAGGAAAAACGAGGATGAAACCCCGAATTACAAAAGAAAGGAGAAACCAAGGTAGCAGAACTAGCCCGATTATTAAGGGCAAACTCGGCCAGCGGCAAAAAGGTAACCCAGTCATCCTGATCAGCAGAAACAAAACACCTCAAATAAGTTTCCAAGGTCTGATTAGTTCGCTCCGTCTGGCCATTCGTCTGAGGGTGGAATGCAGACGAAAAGGACAAATCAATGCCCATCTTAGCACAGAACGTCCGCCAAAATATATAGACACAAACTGGGATCCCCTGTCAGAAACGATGTTCTCCGGAATCCCATGCAAACGAACCACGTTCTGGAAAAACAGAGGGACCAACTCAGAGGAGGAAGGTAACTTAGGCAAGGGTACAAGATGAACCATTTTAGAAAAGCGGTCACACACAACCCAGATGACGGACATTTTTTGAGAGACAGGGAGATCCGAAATAAAGTCCATGGAAATGTGCGTCCAAGGCCTCTTCGGGATAGGCAAAGGTGACAACAATCCACTGGCTCGAGAACAGCAAGGCTTAGCCCGAGCACAAACCTCACAAGACTGCACAAAAGAACGCACATCCCTCGACAAGGAAGGCCACCAAAAAGACCTGGCCACCAAGTCTCTAGTACCAAATATTCCAGGATGACCTGCCAACGCAGAAGAATGGACCTCGGAGATGACTCTACTAGTCCAACTATCCGGAACAAACAGTCTCTCAGGCGGACAACGATCAGGTTTACCCGCCTGAAACTCCTGCAAAGCATGTCGCAAGTCTGGGAAGACGGCCGACAAAATCACCCCATCCCTAAGGATACCAGTGGGCTCAGAATTTCCAGGGGAGTCAGGCACAAAACTCCTAGAAAGAGCATCCGCCTTCACATTCTTTGAACCTGGCAGGTATGAAACCACAAAATTGAAACGAGAGAAAAACAGTGACCAACGAGCCTGTGTAGGATTCAGACGCCTGGCAGACTCAAGGTAAATCAGATTTTTGTGATCAGTCACGACCACCACACGATGTCTAGCACCCTCCAGCCAATGACGCCACTCCTCAAATGCCCACTTCATGGCCAAAAGTTCCCGATTACCCACATCATAATTCCGCTCAGCGGGCGAAAATTTTCTAGAAAAGAACGCACATGGCTTCATCACCGAGCAATCGGAGCTTCTCTGTGACAAAACCGCCCCCGCTCCAATCTCGGAAGCATCAACCTCAACTTGGAAAGGAAGCGAAACATCAGGCTGACGCAACACAGGAGCAGAAGAAAACCGGCGTTTAAGTTCCTGAAAGGCCTCCACAGCCGCAGGAGACCAATCAGCAACATCAGCACCCTTCTTAGTCAAATCCGTCAAAGGCTTAACAACACTAGAAAAATTAGTTATAAAACGACGATAGAAATTAGCAAAGCCCAAGAACTTCTGCAAACTCTTAAGAGATGCAGGCTGCGTCCAGTCACAAATAGCCCAAACCTTGACGGGATCCATCTCAATAGTAGAAGGGGAAAAAATATACCCCAAGAAAGAAATCTTCTGGACTCCAAAGAGACACTTTGAGCCCTTTACAAACAAGGAATTAGCCCGCAGGACCTGAAACACCTTCCTGACCTGCTGAACATGAGACTCCCAGTCATCAGAAAAAAACAAAATATCATCCAAATACACAATCATAAATTTATCCAGATATTCACGGAAAATATCGTGCATAAAGGACTGGAAGACAGAAGGAGCATTAGAAAGTCCGAAAGGCATTACCAAATACTCAAAATGGCCCTCAGGCGTATTAAATGCGGTTTTCCACTCATCACCTTGCTTTATTCAAATAAGATTATACGCACCCCGGAGATCAATCTTAGTGAACCATTTAGCCCCCTTAATGCGAGCAAACAAATCAGTCAACAAAGGCAAAGGATACTGATATTTTACGGTAATCTTATTCAAAAGACGGTAATCTATACAAGGCCTCAAGGACCCATCTTTCTTGGCCACGAAAAAAAAACCTGCTCCCAAAGGGGACGAAGATGGACGGATATGTCCCTTTTCCAAGGACTCCTTAACATAATCCCGCATAGCAGTATGCTCTGGCACTGACAGATTGAACAAACGACCTTTAGGAAATTTACTACCAGGAATTAAATCTATAGCACAATCGCAATCCCTGTGAGGGGGAAGCGAACTGAGCTTAGGCTCCTCAAAAACATCCCGATAATCCGACAAAAATACAGGAACCTCAGAAGGAGTAGATGAAGCGATAGAAATCGGAGGTGCATCATCATGAACCCCCTGACATCCCCAGCTTAACACAGACATTGTTTTCCAGTCAAGGACTGGATTATGAGTTTGTAACCATGGCAGACCAAGTACTAGAACATCATATAAATTATACAATACCAGGAAGCGAATCACCTCCTGATGAACGGGAGTCATACGCATGGTCACTTGTGTCCAGTACTGAGGTTTATTCATAGCTAAAGGTGTAGAGTCAATTCCCTTCAAAGGAATAGGGACTTCCAGAGGCTCAAGACTAAACCCACATCGCTTGGCAAATGACCAATCCATAAGACTCAGGGCAGCGCCTGAATCTACATAGGCATCGACGGAAATGGATGATAATGAGCAAATCAGAGTCACAGACAGAATGAACTTAGACTGTAACGTACTAATGGCAACAGACTTATCAACCTTTTTTGTGCGTTTAGAGCATGCTGATATAACATGAGCTCGCAAACGCCAGAAGCCTGACAAACAAGATGGAAGAACTAGAAGCAGAAATATCTACAGGTAACTTTGACATAGTGGGAATAACCGAGACATGGTTAGATGAAAGCTATGACTGGGCAGTTAACTTACAGGGTTACAGTCTGTTTAGAAAGGATCGTAAAAATCGGAGAGGAGGAGGGGTTTGTCTCTATGTAAAGTCTTGTCTAAAGTCCACTTTAAGGGAGGATATTAGCGAAGGGAATGAGGATGTCGAGTCCATATGGGTTGAAATTCATGGAGGGAAAAATGGTAACAAAATTCTCATTGGGGTCTGTTACAAACCCCCAAATATAACAGAAAGCATGGAAAGTCTACTTCTAAAGCAGATAGATGAAGCTGCAACCCATAATGAGGTCCTGGTTATGGGGGACTTTAACTACCCGGATATTAACTGGGAAACAGAAACCTGTGAAACCCATAAAGGCAACAGGTTTCTGCTAATAACCAAGAAAAATTATCTTTCACAATTGGTGCAGAATCCAACCAGAGGAGCAGCACTTTTAGACCTAATACTATCTAATAGACCTGACAGAATAACAAATCTGCAGGTGGTCGGGCATTTAGGAAATAGCGACCACAATATTGTGCAGTTTCACCTGTCTTTCACTAGGGGGACTTGTCAGGGAGTCACAAAAACATTGAACTTTAGGAAGGCAAAGTTTGAACAGCTTAGAGATGCCCTTAATCTGGTAGACTGGGACAATATCCTCAGAAATAAGAATACAGATAATAAATGGGAAATGTTTAAGAACATCCTAAATAGGCAGTGTAAGCGGTTTATACCTTGTGGGAATAAAAGGACTAGAAATAGGAAAAACCCAATGTGGCTAAACAAAGAAGTAAGACAGGCAATTAACAGTAAAAAGAAAGCATTTGCACTACTAAAGCAGGATGGCAGCATTGAAGCTCTAAAAAACTATAGGGAGAAAAATACTTTATCTAAAAAACTAATTAAAGCTGCCAAAAAGGAAACAGAGAAGCACATTGCTAAGGAGAGTAAAACTAATCCCAAACTGTTCTTCAACTATATCAATAGTAAAAGAATAAAAACTGAAAATGTAGGCCCCTTAAAAAATAGTGAGGAAAGAATGGTTGTAGATGACGAGGAAAAAGCTAACATATTAAACACCTTCTTCTCCACGGTATTCACGGTGGAAAATGAAATGCTAGGTGAAATCCCAAGAAACAATGAAAACCCTATATTAAGGGTCACCAATCTAACCCAAGAAGAGGTGCGAAACCGGCTAAATAAGATTAAAATAGATAAATCTCCGGGTCCGGATGGCATACACCCACGAGTACTAAGAGAACTAAGTAATGTAATAGATAAACCATTATTTCTTATTTTTAGTGACTCTATAGCGACAGGGTCTGTTCCGCAGGACTGGCGCATAGCAAATGTGGTGCCAATATTCAAAAAGGGCTCTAAAAGTGAACCTGGAAATTATAGGCCAGTAAGTCTAACCTCTATTGTTGGTAAAATATTTGAAGGGTTTCTGAGGGATGTTATTCTGGATTATCTCAATGAGAATAACTGTTTAACTCCATATCAGCATGGGTTTATGAGAAATCGCTCCTGTCAAACCAATCTAATCAGTTTTTATGAAGAGGTAAGCTATAGACTGGACCACGGTGAGTCATTGGACGTGGTATATCTCGATTTTTCCAAAGCGTTTGATACCGTGCCGCACAAGAGGTTGGTACACAAAATGAGAATGCTTGGTCTGGGGGAAAATGTGTGTAAATGGGTTAGTAACTGGCTTAGTGATAGAAAGCAGAGGGTGGTTATAAATGGTATAGTCTCTAACTGGGTCGCTGTGACCAGTGGGGTACCGCAGGGGTCAGTATTGGGACCTGTTCTCTTCAACATATTCATTAATGATCTGGTAGAAGGTTTACACAGTAAAATATCGATATTTGCAGATGATACAAAACTATGTAAAGCAGTTAATACAAGAGAAGATAGTATTCTGCTACAGATGGATCTGGATAAGTTGGAAACTTGGGCTGAAAGGTGGCAGATGAGGTTTAACAATGATAAATGTAAGGTTATACACATGGGAAGAGGGAATCAATATCACCATTACACACTGAACGGGAAACCACTGGGTAAATCTGACAGGGAGAAGGACTTGGGGATCCTAGTTAATGATAAACTTACCTGGAGCAGCCAGTGCCAGGCAGCAGCTGCCAAGGCAAACAGGATCATGGGGTGCATTAAAAGAGGTCTGGATACACATGATGAGAGCATTATACTGCCTCTGTACAAATCCCTAGTTAGACCGCACATGGAGTACTGTGTCCAGTTTTGGGCACCGGTGCTCAGGAAGGATATAATGGAACTAGAGAGAGTACAAAGGAGGGCAACAAAATTAATAAAGGGGATGGGAGAACTACAATACCCAGATAGATTAGCGAAATTAGGATTATTTAGTCTAGAAAAAAGACGACTGAGGGGCGATCTAATAACCATGTATAAGTATATAAGGGGACAATACAAATATCTCGCTGAGGATCTGTTTATACCAAGGAAGGTGACGGGCACAAGGGGGCATTCTTTGCGTCTGGAGGAGAGAAGGTTTTTCCACCAACATAGAAGAGGATTCTTTACTGTTAGGGCAGTGAGAATCTGGAATTGCTTGCCTGAGGAGGTGGTGATGGCGAACTCAGTCGAGGGGTTCAAGAGAGGCCTGGATGTCTTCCTGGAGCAGAACAATATTGTATCATACAATTATTAGGTTCTGTAGAAGGACGTAGATCTGGGTATTTATTATGATGGAATATAGGCTGAACTGGATGGACAAATGTCTTTTTTCGGCCTTACTAACTATGTTACTATGTTACTATGTTACTATGTAATCACCACAATAAAAGCACAACCCATTTTTCCGCCTATAGTTTTGCCGTTCACTTCTAGACAGAACTCTATCACATTGCATTGTCTCAAGTGCCTGTTCAGAAGACACTGCCAAATGGTGCACAGGTTTGCGCTCCTGTAAACGCCGATCAATCTGAATAGCCATAGTCATAGACTCATTCAGACCCGTAGGCGCAGGGAACCCCACCATAACATCTTTAATGGCCTCAGAAAGGCCATCTCTGAACTTTGCAGCCAGGGCGCACTCATTCCACTGAGTAAGCACTGACCATTTCCGAAATTTTTGACAATATATTTCTGCTTCATCTTGCCCCTGAGAGAGAGCTAATAAAGCTTTTTCAGCCTGAATCTCTTGGTTAGGTTCCTCATAGAGCAAACCCAATGCCAGAAAAAACGCATCCACATTAAGCAACGCAGGATCCCCTGGTGCCAATGCAAATGCCCAATTTTGAGGGTCACCCCGCAGGAAAGATATAATAATCTTAACCTGCTGAGCAGGGTCTCCAGAAGAGCGAGATTTCAAAGAAAGGAACAGCTTGCAATTGTTCCTAAAATTCAGAAAACTAGATCTATCTCCAGCAAAGAACTCTGGAATAGGAATTCTAGGTTCAGACATAGGAGCATGTACAACAAAATCTTGTATATTTTGAACCTTAGCAGCAAGATTATTCAAGCTGGAAGCTAAACTCTGGACGTCCATGATAAACAGCTACGGTCAGAGCCATTCAAGGATTAACCCCTTTACCCCCAAGGGTGGTTTGCACGTTAATGACCGGGCCAATTTTTACAATTCTGACCACTGTCCCTTTATGAGGTTATAACTCTGGAACGCTTCAATGGATCCTGGTGATTCTGACATTGTTTTCTCGTGACATATTGTACTTCATGACAATGGTAAAAATTATTTGATAGTACCTGCGTTTATTTGTGAAAAAAACGGAAATTTGGCGAAAATTATGAAAATTTCGCAATTTTCCAACTTTGAATTTTTATGCAATTAAATCACAGAGATATGTCACACAAAATACTTAATAAGTAACATTTCCCACATGTCTACTTTACATCAGCACAATTTTGGAACCAAAATTTTTTTTTGTTAGGGAGTTATAAGGGTTAAAAGTTGACCAGCAATTTCTCATTTCTACAACACCATTTTATTTTAGGGACCACATCTCATTTGAAGTCATTTTGAGGGGTCTATATGATAGAAAATACCCAAGTGTGACACCATTCTAAAAACTACACCCCTCAAGGTGCTCAAAACCATATTCAAGAAGTTTATTAACCCTTCTGGTGCTTCACAGGAATTTTTTGAATGTTTAAATAAAAATGAACATTTAACTTTTTTTCACAAAAAATGTAATTCAGCTCCAATTTGTTTTATTTTACCAAGGGTAACAGGAGAAAATGGACCCCAAACATTGTTGTACAATTTGTCCTGAGTATGCCAATACCCCACATGTGGGGGTAAACCACTGTTTGGGCGCATGGCAGAGCTCGGAAGCGAAGTAGTGCCATTTGACTTTTCAATGCAAAATTGACTGGAATTGAGATGGGACGCCATGTTTCGTTTGGAGAGCCCCTGATGTGGCTAAACATTGAAACCCCCCACAAGTGACACCATTTTGGAAAGTAGACCCCCTAAGGAACTTATCTAGAGGTGTGGTGAGCACTTTGACCCAACAAGTGCTTCACAGAAGTTTATAATGTAGAACCGTAAAAATAAAAAATCATATTTTTTCACAAAAATTATCTTTTCGCCCCCAATTTTTTATTTTCCCAAGGGTAAGAGAAGAAATTGGACCCCAAAAGTTGTTGTACAATTTGTCCTGAGTACGCTGATAGCCCATATGTGGGGGTAAACCACTGTTTGGGCGGATGGGAGAGCTCGGAAGGGAAGGAGCGCCGTTTGACTTTTCAATGCAAAATTGACAGGAATTGAGATGGGACGTCATGTTGCGTTTGAAGAGCCACTGATGTGCCTAAACATTGAAACCCCCCACAAGTGACACCATTTTGGAAAGTAGACCCCCTAAGGAACTTATCTAGAGGTGTGGTGAGCACTTTGACCCAACAAGTGCTTCACAGAAGTTTATAATGTAGAACCGTAAAAATAAAAAATCATATTTTTTCACAAAAATTATCTTTTTGCCCCCAATTTTTTATTTTCCCAAGGGTAAGAGAAGAAATTGGACCCCAAAAGTTGTTGTACAATTTGTCCTGAGTACGCGGATACCCCATATGTGGGGGTAAACCACTGTTTGGGTGGATGGGAGAGCTCGGAAGGGAAGGAGCGCCGTTTGACTTTTCAAAGCAAAATTGACAGGAATTGAGATGGGACGCCATGTTGCGTTTGAAGAGCCACTGATGTGCCTAAACATTGAAACCCCCCACAAATGACACCATTTTGGAAAGTAGACCCCCTAAGGAACTTATCTAGAGGTGTGGTGAGCACTTTGACCCACCAAGTGCTTCACAGAAGTTTATAATGCAGAGCCGTAAAAATAAAACAAAATTTTTTTCCCACAAAAATTATTTTTTTAGCCCCCAGTTTTGTATTTTCCTGAGGGTAACAGGAGAAATTGGACCCCAAAATTTGTTGCCCAATTTGTCCTGAGTGCGATGATACACCATATGTGGGGGGAACCACTGTTTGGGCACATGGGAGGGCTCAGAAGGGAAGGAGTGCCATTTGAATGCAGACTTAGATGGAATGGTCTGCAGGTGTCACATTGCGTTTGCAGAGCCCCTAATGTACCTAAACAGTAGAAACCCCCCACAAGTGACACCATTTTGGAAAGTAGACCCCCTTAGGAACTTATCTAGATGTGTGCTGAGCGCTTTGACCCACCAAGGGCTTCACAGAAGTTTATAATGGAGAGCCGTAAAAATAAAACAAAAATTTTTCCCCACAAAAATTATTTTTTAGCCCCCAGTTTTGTGTTTTTCCGAGGGTAAAAGGAGAAATTCGACCCCACAATTTGTTGTCCAATTTGTCCTGAGTGCGCTGATACCCCATATGTGGGGGGGAACCACTGTTTGGGCGCATGGGAGGGCTCGGAAGGGAAGGAGCTCCATTTGGAATGAGGACTTAGATGGAATGGTCTGCAGGTGTCACATTACATTTGCAGAGCCCCTAATGTACCTAAACAGTAGAAACCTCCCACAAGTGACACCATTTTGGAAACTAGACCCCCTAAGGAACTCATCTAGATGTGTTGTGATAGCTTTGAACCCCCAAGTGTTTCACTACAGTTTGTAACGCAGAGCCGTGAAAATTAAAAAAAAAAATCTTTCCCCCCAAAATTATTTTTTAGCCCCCAGTTTTGTATTTTCCCGAGGGTAAGAGGAGAAATTCGACCCCAAAAGTTGTTGTCCAATTCGTCCTGAGTACGCTGATACCCCGTATGTTGGGGGAAACCAACGTTTGAGCGCATGGCAGAGCTCGGAAGGGAAGGAGCGCCATTTGGAATGCAGACTTAGATGGAATGGTCTGCAGACGTCACATTGCGTTTGCAGAACCCCTAATGTACCTAAAAAGTAGAAACCCCCCACAAGTGACCCCATATTGGAAACTAGACCCCCCAGGGAACTAATCTAGATGTGTTGTGAGAACTTTGAACCCCCAAGTGTTTCACTACAGTTTATAACGCAGAGCCGTGAAAATAAAAAATCTTTTTTTTTCCCACAAAAAATATGTTTTAGCCCCGAGTTTTGTATTTTCCCAAGGGTAGCAGGAGAAATTGGACCCCAAAAGTTGTTGTCCTATTTGTCCTGAGTACGCTGATACCCCATATGTTGGGGTAAACCCCTGTTTGGGCACACGGGAGAGCTCGGAAGGGAAGAAGCATTGTTTTACTTTTTCAACGCAGAATTGGCTGGAATTGAGATCGGACGCCATGTCGCGTTTGGAGAGCCCCTGATGTGCCTAAACAGTGGAAACCCCCCAATTATAACTGAAACCCTAATCCAAACACATCCCTAACCCTAATCCCAACAGTAACCCTAACCACACCTCTAACCCTGACACACCCCTAACCCTAATCCCAACCCTATTCCCAACCGTAAATGTAATCTAAACCCTAACTGTAACTTTAGCCCCAACCCAAACTGTAGCCCTAGCCCGAACCCTAGCCCTAGCCCTAACCCTAGCCCTAACCCTAACCCTAGCCCTAACCCTAGCCCTAGCCCTAACCCTAACCCTAGCCCTAACCCTAGCCCTAACCCTAACCCTAGCCCTAACCCTAGCCCTAACCCTAGCCCTAACCCTAGCCCTAACCCTAGCCCTAACTCTAACCCTAGCCCTAATGGGAAAATGGAAATAAATACATTTTTTTAATTTTTCCCTAACTAAGGGGGTGATGAAGGGGGGTTTGATTTACTTTTATAGCGGGTTTTTTAGCGGATTTTTATGATTGGCAGCCGTCACACACTGAAAGACGCTTTTTATTGCAAAAAATATTTTTTGCGTTACCACATTTTGAGAGCTATAATTTTTCTATATTCTGGTCCACAGAGTCATGTGAGGTCTTGGTTTTTGCGGGACGAGTTGATGTTTTTATTGGTAACATTTTCGGGCACGTGACATTTTTTGATCGCTTTTTATTCCGATTTTTGTGAGGCAGAATGACCAAAAACCAGCTATTCATGAATTTCTTTTGGGGGAGGCGTTTATACCGTTCCGCGTTTGGTAAAATTGATGAAGCAGTTTTATTCTTCGGGTCAGTACGATTACAGCGACACCTCATTTATATCATTTTTTTATGTTTTGGCGCTTTTATACGATAAAAACTATTTTATAGAAAAAATAATTATTTTTGCATCGCTTTATTCTCAGGACTATAACTTTTTTATTTTTTTGCTGATGATGCTGTATGGCGGCTCGTATTTTGCGGGACAAGATGACGTTTTCAGCGGTACCATGGTTAGTTATATCTGTCTTTTTGATCGCGTGTTATTCCACTTTTTGTTCGGCGGTATGATTATCAAGCGTTGTTTTTTGCCTCGTTTTTTTTTTTTTTTTCTTACGGTGTTTACTGAAGGGGTTAACTAGTGGGCCAGTTTTATAGGTCGGGCCGTTACGGACGCGGCGATACTAAATATGTGTACTTTTATTGTTTTTTTTTTTTTATTTAGATAAAGAAATGTATTTATGGGAATAATATTTTTATTTTTTTTTTCATTATTTTGGAATATTTTTTTTTACACATTTGAAATTTTTTTTTTTTACTTTTTTTACTTTGTCCCAGGGGGGGACATCACAGATCAGTGATCTGACAGTTTGCACAGCACTCTGTCAGATCACTGATCTGATAGGAGTGCAGGCTGCTTCACAGTGCCTGCTCTGAGCAGGCTCTGTGAAGCCACCTCCCTCCCTGCAGGACCCGGATCCGCGGCCATCTTGGATCCGGGGCTGGAGGGAGCAGGGAGGGAGGTGAGACCCTCGCAGCAACGCGATCACATCGCGTTGCTGCGGGGGGCTCAGGGAAGCCCGCAGGGAGCCCCCTCCCTGCGCGGTGCTTCCCTGTACCGCTGGCACATCGCGATCATCTTTGATCGCGGTGTGCCGGGGGTTAATGTGCCGGGGGCGGTCCGTGACCGCTCCTGGCACATAGTGCCGGATGTCAGCTGCGATAAACAGCTGACACCCGGCCGCGATCGGCGGCGCTCCCCCCGTGAGCGCTGCCGATCGCATATGACGTACTATTGCGTCCTTGGGAAGTAAAGCCCACCCCACATGGACGCAATAGTACGTCTAATGGCAGAAAGGGGTTAAGAGGAGGAAAAAAAAAAAAAAAATCAGCCAGGCTGCAATTAGGGCTAGGCAGCAACCTCAGAGGAGAAAAAAAAAAAAAAACTTCCTCAGACTACTTTTCCTCCTACTTCAGCCCAAACATTTTTGGGCCGGCTATACTGTCATGATTCCAATGGCAGGGAATCACAAAAGGACAAGCACCAACGAGCTCTAGGGTGATGGAACCTGAGCTGACCGCGACCCTAAACCTGAACACACAAATAACAATAGCCGGGGAACGTGCCTAGGTTGATCCTAGACGTCTCGCACCAGCCGAAGATCTAACTTCCCCTATTAGAAGAAACACAGACCTCTCTTGCCTCCAGAGAAATACCCCACAGAAATAGCAGCCCCCCACATATAATGACGGTGAAATGAGAGGAAGGCACATACACAGTATGAAAACAGATTCAGCAAAATGAGGCCCGCTAAAACTAGATAGCAGAGGATACAAAAGTAAACTGCGCGGTCAGCAAAAAACCCTTCAAAAAACCATCCTGTAATTACTTGAACTCATGTTCCAACTCATGGAACATGAGGAGCAATTACAGCCCACTAGAGCAACCAGCAGCAAAGAAACAATTATATGCAAGCTGGACAAGACAAAAATAAAGCAAAACGTGGAACAAGAAAATAAAAAACTTAGCTTGTCCTGAAGATTACTGAAGCCAGAAGCTGAGGTAACAAAACACTCTGATAACCTTGATAGCCGGCGGGGAAATGACAAGAAAGCCCGGTTAAATAGGAAACTCCCAAATCCTAATAGAACAGGTGGACACCAGAGACAGCAGAACACAAATCACCCAGTACCATCAGTAACCACCAGAGGGAGCCCAAAAACAGAACTCACAACAGTTAGGGCATGTTAGGTTAGGCTATGGGTTGAAGTAGATGGACTTAAAGTCTTCCTTCAACCTTAATAACTATGTATCTTACTATGATGCTGGAACTTTTGTTTGGTGCCGTTCCAATGAAATTTATAAAGATGACTGCCTGAAGAGAACATGCAAATTTCCACAGTCATTGATGATATGGGGCTGTATGTCAGGTAAAGGTACTGGGGAGATGGCTGTCATTACATCTTCCACAAATGCACAAGTTTATGTTGATATTTTGGACAATTTTCTTATCCCATCATTTGAAAGGATGTTTGGGGATGATGAAATCATTTTTCAAGATGATAATGCATCCTGCCATAGAGCAAAATATTCCTTGAAAAAAGACACAATGTCAATGTCATGGCTTGCAAATAGTCCGGATCTCAATCCAATCGAAAATCTTTGGTGGAAGTTGAAGAAAATGGTCCATGACGAGGCTCCAACCTGCAAAGCTGATCTGGCAACAGCAATCAGGGAAAGTTGGAGCCAGATTGATGAAGAGTACTGTTTGACACTCATTAAGTCCATGCCTCAGAGACTGCAAGCTGTTATAAAAGCCAGAGGTGGTGCAACAAAATACTAGTAATTAGGGTTGAGCGACCTTGACTTTTTTAGGGTCGAGCCGGGTTTCGCGAAACCCGACTATCTCAAAAGTCGAGTCGAGTGAAATCGGCCGATTATGGCGAAAAGTCGAGGATCGACCGAAACACGAAACCCAATGCAAAGCCAATGGGATTTTTTTTTCTCTCTCTCTCTCTCTCTCTCTCCTCCGTCCGTCCCTGAACTGAAAAGCTGGTGTTACACAGTGCAAATCGCTACAGCGCACAAGCGACAACATGGCGATAGGTCTTAGGGGCGTGGACGCCTATGTCATCACTCTGCCCACGCCCCTTCATTGGCTGAAAAAAATGGCGCCAAGCGCGTCATACGAAACGCGACTTTGGCGCGAAAGTCGCGTACCGCATGGCCGACCCCACACAGGGATCGGGTCGGGTTTCATGAAACCCGACTTTGCCAAAAGTCGGCGACTTTTGAAAATGAACGATCCGTTTCGCTCAACCCTACTAGTAATGTGTTGGAGTGTTTTTGTGTTTGTTTTTCATGATTCCATAATTTTTTCCTCAGAATTGAGTGATTCCATAATTGGTTAAAAAAGTAACCATTACTGACTACCACATTTTTTTGTTCTAGATTTCTTTTAGTGTTTCTCAAAGCCATAAAGTTGCCATTTGAAATTACTTTAGTTTTGTGCCATATCTGTGATCTGCTTTTTTTCTACAAAATTAAACAACTGAATGAACATTCTCCAAGGCCGGTGATTCCATAATTTTTGCCAGGGGTTATATATAATTATGATGTGGCCTATACGGTAAACATCATTTATAGGGAATATGTCAGCAGGTTTTGCTATGTAATATGAGAGCATCAAGAAGTAGGGACAGAGATCCTGATTCCAGTCATATGTCACTTACTAGGCTGTTTCACTATTTTAATACAAATCAGTTGTATCGGGAGGTTATCAGTACAGGACTAGGTGTCTTGTGCCTCCTAGTTAACTGCTCTGTGTAGCCCCGCCTTATCACCTTTTTGTCAATGGACAGTGTACACAGAAAGCTGCCAATCAGAGATGTGGGTGGGGTTACACAGGCATCAGAATTACTAGAGCTCCAGCAGAGAAAATTGTGATTGTTTCAAAATGACAACATAAAGACCAGAAAGAAAAACATCGCTGGAATCAAGGTCTCTGAACCTACATAATGTTGGCCTGAGAAGTGATGGGAATGTGCTGTAAACATGCTGCTCTAGAATCCAATATGAAATAATGAGTATATGGAATGTACTACATAAGATTTAGAAATCTGTCCAGGAGAAGGAGGCACTTTGTTTTGTGTGTGCTCATGTGTTTTTTTCGCTTCTTTTGTTTTCCACTTTGTGTGTTTACTGTAACGATTCCAGATATTTTCGGTCAATTCACCAGTTAGGACTTTTTAAAAAGTCTCAAAATTTGGCACAACTCCACTCCGATTTCCCCTGGTATATTTTTGAACACCAATATATTTTTTAATCATTTTGCTAAACGTGTGACTTTTGGAGTCAAAAAGCACAAAAACAGTAAAAACCGAAAAAAAGGATTATTTCTGACATTGACAAACTCATTTATGACTTGCGACATTTTGAAGATTTTGGCGCCAAAAACGTCAGCTATTCCACAAGACAAAAAATAGAATTATTCTTACCGTTAATTCGGTTTCTGGGAACCTTCCACTACGGCATATGGAGGTTGTCTCTTTGCCCTAATGGGGAACAGGAAACAGAGAGGTTTAAAAGGACCTCCCACCTGCCAGTGACTTACACCTGAGACCATAGCACCGGTTTACCTTCTGAATCCCAGAACTAGTTCAGGAATATGTATCGGGTGGGAAATTAGTGCCGTCGTGGAAGGTTCCTAGAGACCGAATTAACGGTAAGAATAATTCTATTTTCTCTAGTCACCTTCCACGACGGCATATGGAGGAATACCAACTAATTTGGCACTAGGTAGGGACAACGGCCTGGAGAACTTTACGGCCGAAGACTAAGTCCTTATTGGACAATACATCTAATCTATAATGCTTAGAGAAGGTATGGAGTGAAGACCACGTTGCTGCCCTGCAGATCTGCTCAGGAGATGCACCTGCTCTTTCTGCCCAAGAAACTGACGTAGATCTTGTTGAATGGGCCTTGATCCCTACTGGAGGTATTTTGTTTTGAGTAAGGTAGGCTTCCGTTATGGCTTTTTTGATCCATGCAGCAATGGTACTTTTAGCTACTTTTTTCCCCTTATTTTGCCCTGAGAGATGGACAAAGAGGTTACGATCGATTCTGAGAGCACGGGTCTGATCTAAGTATTGCAGCAGAATACGTCGGACATCCAGAGTGTTGAATCTTCTTTCTTCCAAGTTTGCAGGTTTATGGCAAAAGGTCGGTAGAACAATCTCTTGGGAACGATGAAATTCAGAAACTACCTTCGGAAGAAAAGAAGGATCCAGACGAAGTACTATTGAATCATCTCTCACTAGAAGATATGGCTCTCTTATAGATAAGGCCTGCAGTTCACCCACTCTTCTAGCCGAAGTTATGGCTACTAAAAACACAGTTTTATAGGCAAGATTTTGAGGAGAGCAGGAGGACAAAGGTTCAAAAGGCGGGCCTGTAAGACCTTGGAGCACCACATTGAGATCCCATGGGGGAACTATGATCTGTTTTCTAGGATTCATCCTAGTTGCTGATGTTAAGAACCTTTTGATCCAGCGATTACCTGCTAGATCTTGATCAAAAAAAGAGCTAAGCGCAGAGACCTGGACTTTGAGAGTACTGGGTCTAAGACCCATCTCCAAGCTTTTTTGTAAAAAATCTATTATATTAGGTATATTTGGCTTGAGAGGGTCTGGAAGGTTAGGCAGACAAAATGACGAAAACTTTTTCCAGATTTTGTTGTAGATGGCGTTGTTTACTGGCTTTCTCGATTTTTGTAGAGTAGCTATGACAGGGTCCGATAACCCTTTTGCTTTCAAAACCTGGGCTTCAGTAACCACGCCGCTAAGTTCCATTTCTGAGGGTCTGCGTGGAGAATGGGACCGTGAGAGAGAAGATTGTCTTTTAGTGGTAACATTACCGGCCCATCCACTTGTACTTGGATGATCAAGTTGAACCAACTTCTTTTGGGCCAAAAAGGAGCTATCAGGATAGTCGGAGTCCCTTCTATCCGTATCTGCCGTAGAACCTTTGCAATAATTGGGATTGGTGGAAATGCGTAGGCTAGCTGGAAATGCCAATCTTGGACTAGGGCATCCACTCCTCTGGGATTGCCTCTTGGGTTCAAGAAAAAAAGGTTTCGACTTTTGCGTTCTGGTGAGAGGCAAAGAGGTCGACATCTGGAAGACCCCACTTTTGTACTAGCATATTGAACGTTTGAAGATCCATGCTCCATTCGCCAGGATGAATGTCCTGGCGACTCAGGTAATCTGCCTGAATATTTGCAGCCCCCTTTAGGTGAATGGCCGTCAGGGACAGTAAGTGTTTTTCGGCCCAATAAAAAATTCGAGCAGAGATCTTTTTCAAACTGAGGAATTTTGTACTGCCCTGATGCTTGATGTGAGCCACCGTGGTCATATTGTCTGAATAAATCTGGACATGTTGACCAGAAATCTGACAGCTTGCTGCTAACAGGGCCTCTTCCACAGCTTTGAGCTCTCTGAAATTTGACGATTTCTCGCTGATCGACTGGTTCCAAAGACCTTGGTAAGGAACATGGTTTATTATGGCTCCCCAGCCCCTCTTGCTGGCATCTGTCTTGATCGTGGTTAGTGGAAGCTGAATCCAGCTCACGCCCTTCAGGAGGTTTCTGGAATTCATCCACCATGTTAAGGATGCTTTCACTCGCCCGGGTGTGTGGATCCTTTTTGTTAGAGTGCCAGGTCAACCAACCCACTTGTCTAGAATGTGGGTTTGGAGAATTCTTGAGTGAGCTTTAGCCCAAGCCACCGATTGTATTCAGGCTGTCATGGAGCCTAAGAGAGACATTCCTTCTCAAATAGTAGGAAATCTCATCTCTTTGAATCTTCTGATTTTTGCTACTAATGGTAGCCTGTGACTGTCTGGGAGAAAGGACATCTGTCTTGCCGAGTCCAGAACCACACCCAAGAACTTCCTGGTTTTTGAGGGTTGAAGCTGATATTTCTTCATATTTGGAACCCAACCCAGAGACCTTTTGTGAATTCTGTGGTCAAGCTCCCTCTTGTGGTCATGAGTGGTACTTCGGCTGGTTCTGTCCATGAGCTTCCTCTGGTGGATGTGAGTGGGGCTGCGGCTTCTGAGTTTCCTTCCTCAGGTGACGAGGTTAAGTCGTTAGGTGCTGCTCTATTTAACTCCACCTAGTTCTTTGTTCCTAGCCTCCAGTCAATGTTCCAGTATTGGTCTTGCTCTATCCTGGATCGTTCTTGTGGCCTGTCTGCCCTGCATAAGCTAAGTTCTGCTTGTGTTACTTTTGTTTGCTATTTTTTCTGTCCAGCTTGCTATATTGGTTTGTCTTGCTTGCTGGAAGCTCTGGGACGCAGAGGGAGCACCTCCGTACCGTTAGTCGGTGCGGAGGGTCTTTTTGCGCCCTCTGTGTGGTTGTTTGTAGGTTTTTGTGCTGACCGCAAAGCTATCTTTCCTATCCTCGGTCTATTCAGTAAGTCGGGCCTCACTTTGCTAAAATCTATTTAATCTCTGTGTTTGTATTTTCATCTTTACTCACAGTCATTATATGTGGGGGGCTGCCTTTTCCTTTGGGGAATTTCTCTGAGGCAGGGTAGGCTTATTTTTCTATCTTCAGGGCTAGCTAGTTTCTCAGGCTGTGCCCGAGGCGCCTAGGTCTGGTCAGGAGCGCTCCACGGCTACCTCTAGTGTGGTGTGATAGGATTAGGGATTGCGGTCAGCAGAGTTCCCACGTCTCAGAGCTCGTCCTATGTTATTAGTAACTATCAGGTCATTTTCAGTGCTCTTAACCACCAGGTCCATCGTGGTTCTAAATCACCAGTTCATAACAGAGACCTCAATATCTCCAAAGTGGTTGACACATGGGACATCAGGGTCATCTCGGTGGGAGCTACTATCAGGAGATCGTCCAGATAGGGCACTATACAGACACCTTGTTTCTGGATAAATGACACCGCCTCTGCCATGATTTTTGAGAACACCCTCGGTGCTGAGGAAATGCCGAAGGGAAGGACTCCAAACTGATAGTGCTCCACACGATGACTCCCCTGTATTGCATACCTGAGATATTTTCTGTGTCTCGGGTGGATAGGAATGTGAAAATATGCGTCCTTTAGGTCGATGGTTGCCATAAAGGAGTGATGTGCTATCAGAGGAATTGCAGATTTTACAGACTCCATCTTGAACTTGCGATATTTCACATGTTGATTTAGACCTTTTAGGTTTATAATAATACGTACATCCCCTGAGGGTTTGGGTACCAAAAACAGCCGGGAATAATGTACTTTTCCCTGTTCCGATTGTGGAACTGGGGAGATCACATTTGATTTCACAAGATCTCTGAGACCCAATGTCAACAAACTGTGATCTCTTGATGTCGGAAGGGTAGTAACTTTTAGACCCTGAGGGGGGGGAGAAGAAATAAACTCTATCAATAGGCCTTCCTTGATTACATTGAGGACCCAGTGGGAACTGGTGATATTTTCCCACTGACCCACATATTTTGAGAGTCTTCCCCCCACCGGGTTGGAGTCATTGCTTGTCCTGTTGGAACTGCTGCTGCTGCTGTGGGATAAAAATATTTTTCCCTCTACCCTTTGCGTAACTCCACCTGCCGGTTTTGCCTTTACCTCTCGCTTGAGAGGGCTGAGACTGTGGGGCACGAAAAAAACGTTTCCTAGGTTGTTTTTGCTCCGGGAGTGCCTTTTTCTTGTCGGTAGCCTTGTCAAGAATGTCATCTGAGGCCATGTTCACACATTCCTGATTTCCCTGCTGTTTTTTCTGCACTAAAAACTGCAGCTCTTGGCAGAAAACGCAGGTGCGTTTTTTGGTGCGTTTTTGGTGCGTTTTCTGATGCGGTTTTTAGTGCGTTTTTTTATGCAGTTTTCTCTGCAGAGTCTGTGTGTTTTCTAGGAAGTTTTTTTAGGGTTAAAATGGCTGAAAATACCCTAACCCTACCCCTAACCCTAGTTCTAACTGTAGTGGGGAAAAAAAATAAATAAATTCTTTATTTTATTATTGTTACCACCTATGGGGGTGATAAAGGGGGGGGGGGGTCATTTACTTTTTTTTTATTTTGATTACTGTGAGGTTATCACAGTGATCAAAATGTGCCTGGAACGAATCTGCCGGCCGGCAGATTCGGCGGGCGCACTGCGCATGCGCCAGCCATTTTGGAAGATGGCGGCGCCCAGGGAGAAGACGGACGGACGGACACCGGGAGGCCCGGTAAGTATAAGGGGGGGAGATGAGGGCACGGTGGGGGCGTCAGAGCACGGGGGGTGGCATCGGAGCATGGGGGGGTGGGATTGGGGCACGGGGGGACAGCCACACTCCACCCACGCACTTCCTGCTGCAGCGGTTCTGCACCACAAACCGCAGAAAACCCGCAGATATATTTTTCGTCTGCGGGTTTTACTGCGGGTTTGACCTCACAATGGAGGTCTATGGGTGCAGAACCGCTGCAGTTCCGCACAAAGAAGTGACATGGTCCTTCTTTTTTACCGCAGCTATTCAGCGCGGCTTTTTTAGTGAATTTCCGCATCATGTGCACAGCGGTTCCTGTTTTCCATAGGGTACATTGTACTGTACCCTGCATGGAAAACAGCTGCGGACCCGCAGCGGCAAAATCGCAGCGGTTCCGCAGTAAAAAACGCATTGTGTGAACATGGCCTAAGGCCGGACCGAACACATAATCTCCCTTAAAGGGTATGGCACACAACTTGGCTTTAGAGGTGATATCACCGCTCCATACTTTAAGCCAGAGGGCTCTTCTGGCAGAGTTGGAAAGCACCAGAGATCTGGCGGCCACTCTAACAGATTCTAGAGAAGCGTCAGCCAGAAACCCAGTAGCTTTATGCAGAATGGGGAGTGAGTCTAATATCTCGCCTCTTGAGGTACCTTGAGACTCTAATTTTTCTAGCCAGCAGGAGAGGGGCCTGGCAACACAAGTAGAAGCGACGTTAGCCTTAAGGACAGACGTAGAAGTTTCCCAAGATTTTTTTAGGAGACTTTCAATCTTCCTGTCCATAGGATCCTTTAATTGCGAAGAATCCTCAAAAGGGAGTGCTGTTCTTTTGGCGACTCTAGCCACCTGCACGTCAACCTTTGGAATGTCCAATTTGATAATTTCACCCTCTAGAGGATATCTATGCTTCATTTCTGAAGGGGTACTGAGGCGTTTCTCAGGCTGTTCCCATTCCTGATCAATCATACTAACAATGTTAACGTGCACTGGGAACCCCACTCTCTTCTCCGATCTGAGCCCACCAAACATCTGATCCTGTATGGACTGAGGTTCAGGTTCCTCTTCTAGGCCCATAGTATTACTGACAGCAGATACTAGATCCTCAATGTAATCTGAGGAAAAGAGGTATTTCCTGACCTCAGCTTTAGGCGATACTGGATCTTCCCAGCCCACAGATGAAGTATGAGAGAGGTCTGAATCAGAATCAGATTCAACGACCTGAATTTTTCTCTTTTTAGCTGGGGAATGTGGTGGCAGTGGCGGAGGTGGAGGAGTAAAAGCTGCTAATGAAGATTGCACCTCCTGTTCCGCGAGGGAGCGAATTTCATCCAACAGAGATGGTTGCTCGGCTTTTACAATCCTGTCAGTACATGGCTGGCAGAGCTTTTTATCCAAGTTAAGAGGGAATTTAGCAGAACAGACTGGGCACTACTTTTTATTAGCGGCTCTAGGGGCAGACTTTTCTCCCTGAAACAGAAAGGGAGAGAGGAGTAAGGACAACAAAACCCCCTAAGGTACTACCTCCCGGATCCTATCCCTGCAAACACTCACTGTAGCAGGCGTAGCGCTGGGCTCCGCAGACGCAGGGCACAAAGAACCATCCATAATGGGGAAATAGCCTTACCTCAGTGGTGGTTCAGCAGGGTTTAAGAACGCCGTCCGCACCTGCCTCCAGCAATCAAAAAGTTCCCCATCCCCCTCCAGGAGCCATGTGAGGGGATGCCATCAGCCCGACACGCAGGCCGGCGAACCCGGAAGTACCGGCTTCCAGATGATATGAAAAACCGGAAGTGATGCGCGCGCGACTGCTGACGTCACTTCCGGAACACCGAGCCGACCGAATGGAGGGGGAGAACGCTGGGAAGCTCATGGAGGAACCCGGCGAGGGATCCCAGGCCTGCTTTGCCCTCGTGGGGGCGCGGGAAGGCCGGGAGAGGGTCCTGAGGCACCTGCAAGCAGGACGACGGGAGCAGCAAAGGAGGAGGCGGAACGCGACCATCAGCTGCCCGGCTTAAACAGGCAAAGCCTGTACAAGGTACTGCAGTCGCCGGCCACTACAGCACATGGAGACCTCTCCCTGTCCCATGGGGAACAGCAAAGACACTGGCAGGTGGGAGGTCCTTTTAAACCTCTCTGTTTTTCCTGTTCCCCATTAGGGCAAAGAGACAACCTCCATATGCCGTCGTGGAAGGTGACTAGAGAAAAGGGACTTAAAAAAACCCTTACAAGTGATCAATCAAGACATTGACGAAAATACAGCAAATTGCACCAACTCCTACACATATGAATCTATATAGTCTCTGATTGTCCTAGATTGTGGTTACAAGCTCGTCTGTGAATGTTCTGCTTTTATGAAAAGCATTTGTGGAAGGTGTCGGCGAAGCAATTTCACCTCTGTAACGTCAGACCTGAAGGCAGTTATGCCATTACATGGGCTGTTAGCATATTCTCACTAAAATGGAAATAAGACAGAAACGTTCATGAAGTCTGACTAATATATGAACTTGGTCCCATTTCTCAGCTGGCTCAAGCTGCGCCTCTGTAATCCTAATAAGAAAGCTGCAATCTCACTTGGCCCAGACATAAGAAACACCCTGATGTAAAACAATCAACAAGCCCCAAGATTTCACACCATCACGGCCTGTTTGAATGATTTTTAAAGGGAGTTTGTCACAAGATTGCCATTTCTCCTCCAAGTGAATTACCCAATTTTGACCTTAATGACCGTGCTCCAATTTTCTGACATGTGTCACTTTCTGTAGTAATAACTATGGAATGACTCAACATATCCCAGTGATTGTGGTAGTGTTTTTCAGGAGATATTGTACTTTACTGGCTCTAATGCCGAGCTGGCTGTCAGTCAGTGCCCCTATGACTGAAAGCCTGAGGTTGCCGGGAAGAATAAAGTTCATTGCCTCCTGGTAGTCGGGCATCAGAACGCTATTAACCCCATATCTGCAGGTTACTAGCGTTTTCTCTTACTTGACAGGCTCCCATTAAGATATATATATAGATATATATATATATATATATATATATATATATACACAGTATATATATATATATATATATATATATATATTTTATAAAAAGGCAAAACCTATCTGAAATGTCACTTTTTTTAAAAATTAGCAATTTTCAAACATTGAATGCTTATTTCCTTAAATCAGATAAGAAACTGTTAGAAAATAATATTTCCTATATTTCTACTTTACATCAGCGTCATTTCCAAACATCCTCTTATTTAGTTAGCATTTTAGAAAGGTTACAATTAGACAATAATTTATTTCAAGGAAATTTACAATTCAGTTTTGGAGTAACACTGAGGGGCCTATAGCATTTGAGAAAAACAAAAAAAACAAAACAAACAAAAACACAAAATGAATTCCATTTTAAAAAGTAAACCCCTCAAATTATTTAAAGCTATTATCTGGAAATGTGTTAACCCTTTAGATTCTACACAAATTACTGTAAAATAGAATGAAAAATTACACTTTTTCCAGAGTATTTCGATTTTGGCACAAATATGTCATTTTCACAATGTGCAATTGGAGAAAATGGACCCCATCATTTGTTAAGCAATTTCTCTTACAATATGTTGTTGGACACTACTGTTTGGCCACATGGCAGGACTCACTTGGCTTGTGGAATATAGATTTTGGTGGAATAATGTCCGGGTTTCATTTACACAACCCATTAGGTACCAGAACAGCAAAATACTTTCCCATTCTAACAACTAGATCCCTCAATAAATCTATGGGTGCAGTGACTATTTTAGCACCACAAGTGTTTTCCAGAAAAGGTGTGCAATGGATGTTGCAGAGTGAAAATTGCATATATGTCCGCTTATTGTCAAAACACTTCAACCAGATTTTTGCTTCTGGAGACATGAGCGGACATTAATGCGGAAAACTCTGATTTTCCCATGGATAGACGATGGACCAGAGTGTGGGTTTGTTTTACCGTGGGATGATTTGACGCTTTTAACCCCTTCATGACCGGAGGTATTTTCGCTTTTTGTTTCCTTTCTCCCCAGAGCTATAACTTTTTAATTTTTCGGTCAATATGGTCATGTGAGGGCTTGTTTTTTGCGGGACAAGTTGTACTTTTGAATGATACCATTGGTTTTAACATATCGTGTACTGAAAACAAGAAAAAAAATTTAAAGTGCGGTGAAATTGCAAAAAAAGTGCAATCCCACAGTTGTTTTTGTTTGGCTTTTTTACTGGGTTCACTAAATGCTATTGTGATTCTCCAGGTCATTACGAGTTCATAGACACCTAACATGTCTAGGTTCTTTTTTATCCAAGTGGTGAAAAAAACTCCAAACTTTGTTAAAAAAAAACCCCAAAACATTGCGCCATTTTCCGATACCCGTAGCGTCTCTATTTTTCGTGATCTCATGTTCGGTGAGGGTTTATTTTTTGCGTGCCAAGCTGACGTTTTTAATTATACCATTTCAGTGCAGATACAATCTTTTAATCGCCCGTTATTGCATTTTAAAAAAGTAATTCTGGCATTTTTACTTTTTTTTCCTCACTATGCCGTTTAGCGATCAGGTTAATCCTTTTTTTTATTGATAGATCTTTTAAAAACTTTTTTTTTTTTTTTTTTTTTTTACTTTTGGCATGCTTCAATAGTCTCCATGGGAAACTAGCTGCCACAACCTGATCGGCTCTGCTACATACAGGCAATGATCAGATCGCCTGTATGTAGCTGAATTACTCACTCACTATAAGCGCCAACCACCAGGTGGCGCTCAAAGCAAGCCAGCAGTGACAACCATAGAGGTCTGTTGGAGACTTCGGATTGACATGCCAACCCACCGGTGACCCGCGATTACGTGACGGGGTCACCGATGGGTGTATTTCAGCACGATTGCTGTAAGTTTATCTTAAATGTTGCTGTCCGTGTTATACAGCGGCATTTAACGGGTTAATAGCTGCAGGTGGATCGCAATTCCAACAGCGGCTGCTCTGGGCACGTCAGCTGTTCAAAACAGCTGACATGTTCCGGGAAAGATGTGGGCTTACCGCCGGAGCCCACATCAAAGGGAGGGTGTCCGACATCGGCATATTATGATTGATGTCGGAAAGGGGTTAAATCCTGTTAAATCCAATGACGCTATTAGCCTGCAGTTTAGTAGCATATGGAGGTGCCCGGGCACAGTACTGAAACTGCTAGACCTGGGAGAAAATGTCATAGAGGCATGCCCGACACTGACTGGCAGCTCTTTCAGCAGTGCATCACAGCAGAGCCAGCTGCCAGTCAGTGCCAGGGCATGCATACCGCTGCTACTCTCGGGCTATGAGCAGTGACTGTTATTGCAGAAATCAGGAAGAGGTGTTTGTTTTTTCCAGAATAACTGATGAAAAGCATAAACACAAGTTTGTGGATTAGGCCTTATATCTGGCTAATAGGCTTCCGTTCATAGCATAGCCGGACAGCATATCTTGGCAACCCATCGGCAGTCCATTGTTATGCTACCTTCTCTGTATCTAACCACATATATGCTGCCTTATCGAGGGAATTAAATGAATGGGATAAGAGTCATCTCTAATCCTGTCACTAGAAAAAAAAACAAAAAAAAAAGGCTGTATAATACAGCTGGCACATACACGTGAACAGTACACTGCCTATTCTACCTACACTCAAAAGCTGGAGGATATTTTGATTTCTTAGTGAATAGGATTTAGAAAACTATGAGATTTTCAAAGATTTTTTTTTTAATTTCTTAAAAAGGGAGTGTGATTTTTTTTTAACTTGCCTGTATAAGGTTTTAGTAAGGCCTTATTCAGACATTCGTGTTTCACATACATGGTCTATCCGTGATAGAAAATATAGCCTTTATAGCCTATGGGGCTGTTCGCACGTCCATGTTGTGGATTATCTTTCCATGCAAAAAAACATGCAGACAAGTCAGTTGTATGGAGCTGTTAAAATCACAGCCAGCACAGGGATGGCTTCGCTGTACCCTCCATATGCGGTCCGTAATTTACAATGCAATGTATAGGAGAAATTCTGCACTTTATTCATATGTGAAAGTCACTGATGAAACATTGATGAATCAGATCCAAAACCTTAATGAGACCAGTACCATTTTTTTTGTGTATGTGAAAAATAACAGGAGTTTGAATGAGGACTTGAAGTGTCGAAAACTTCAGAGGACGCAGAAAGAACAGCAGTGAATGGTAACGGATTTGACAACATCTTATTTGCATGTATAATGTTAGACACATTAGGGAGACTTGTATCTATATGCATTGTAATGTACAAGAATAACTGTTTTATCTTTATGATTTTATGTCTGTATTCAATGCATAGAATAATTGACGAGTCATGACGCATTTCAAGTCCTTCCTGTATGTGTAGGCAATTAGTCAATGAAATATATTTTGTTGAATACATACATTTCACAATAGCAGAAACTGCCTTTTTGCTATTAAGTGTACTTGGGCATGATTCACTAAACAAGCAACCTGAAAGCTTTGGTAAAAGTCACGTGGATCAAGTACACGGTGTTAGGCTTCGTTCTTTTGTTGCCTAATGACACATCAGCATACACTATACTGGCTTATTGTGTCAAACATAGGAATGAACACATTTCAGGTGGGAAGTCGTAAAAAATGCTTAGAGGAACTGTACATTGTTAGTGAGTTTGTATACTTTTATAAGGTTGATAGGAATATGTACACATCTATAAGCAATATAATGCACCAGAGGCTCCTTTGATATACCATACATGGTACCCCTGATGCCATAAAGGGGCACATCTGAAATTGCCAAATGTGCGCATTCTGCTACATCATGCTCATTTCTGAAAGATTAGATATCTTTCTACTGGACACAGGGACTCTAGAACCCTTGTTCTCGGTACCAGTTTATTTGACAAAAGAGGGTAATCAGAGTGGATTCCCTTCTATAATACATAGTTACATAGTTATTAAGGTTGAAGGAAGACTTTAAGTCCATCTAGTTCAACCCATAGCCTAACCTAACATGCCCTAACATGTTGATCCAGAGGAAGGCAAAAAAAAAAAAAACATGTGGCAAAGAGTAAGCTCCACATTGGGGAAAAAAATTCCTTCCCGACTCCACATATGGAAATCAGACTAGTTCCCTGGATCAACGCCCTATCAAGGAATCTAGTATATATACCCTGTAACATTATACTTTTCCAGAAAGGCATCCAGTCCCCTCTTAAATTTAAGTAATGAATCACTCATTGCAACATCATACGGCAGAGAATTCCATAGTCTCACTGCTCTTACAGTAAAGAATCTGTGTCTGTTATTATGCTTAAACCATCATTCCTCCAGACGCAGAGGATGCCCCCTTGTCCCTGTCTCAGGTCTATGATTAAAAAGATCATCAGAAATATCTTTGTACTGTCCCCTCATATTTATACATTAACATAAGATCACCTCTTAGCCTTCGTTTTTTCCAAACTAAATAGCCCCAAATGTAATAACCTATCTTGGTATTGCAGACCCCCCAGTCCTCTAATAACCTTGGTCGCTCTTCTCTGCACCCACTCTAGTTCAGCTATGTCTTTCTTATACACCGGAGACCAGAACTGTGCACAGTATTCTAAGTGTGGTCGAACTAGTGACTTGTATAGAGGTAAAATTATGTTGTCCTCATGAGCATCTATGCCTCTTTTAATGCATCCCATTATTTTATTTGCCTTTGTAGCAGCTGCCTGACACTGGCCACTAAATGTGAGTATGTCATCCACCCATACACCCAGGTCTTTTTCATTGACTGTTTTGCCCAGGGTTTTAGAATTAAGCACATAATTATACATCGTATTACTTCTACCCAAGTGCATGACCTTACATTTATGCCCATTAAAGCTCATTTTCCATTAATCAGCCCAAGATTCTACTTTACATAAATCATCAAGTAATAGAAAATTGTCCTCCTCTGTATTGATTACCCTGCAGAGTTTAGTGTCATCTGCAAATATTGAAATTCCACTCTGTATGCCCCCTACAAGATCATTAATAAATATGGTAAAAAGAAGAGGGCCCAATACTGACCCCTGTGGTACCCCACTGCTAACCGTGACCCAGTCCGAGTGTGCTCCATTAACAACCACCATTTGTTTCCTATCCCTGAGCCAGCTCTTAACCCACTTACACATATTTTCCCCTATCCCCATTATTCTCATTTTATGTATCAACTTTTTGTGTGGCACCATATCAAAAGCTTTTTAAAAGTTCATATTCACTACGTCCACTGGGTTCCCTTCGTCCAGTCCGGAACTTACGTCTTCACAGAAATTGATCAGATTAGTCTGACAGGAACAGTCCCTGGTAAACCCATGTTGGTATTGGGTCATGAGGTTATTCCTCTTCACATACTCCAGCATAGCATCCCTTGAATGCCCTCCAGGATTTTACCTACAGTAGAGGTTAAGCTTACTGGCCTATAATTTCCGAGTTCAGTTTTTGTTCCCTTTTTGAATATTGGCACCACATTTGCTATACGCCAGTCCTGTGATTCAGACCCTGTTATTATGGAGTCTTTAAAGATTAAAAATAATGGTCTATCAATGACTGTACTTAATTCCTGCAGTTCTCGGGGTGTATCCCATCCGGGCCCGGAGATTTGTCAATTTTAGTGATTTTTAGACCCCGCCGTACTTCCTGCTGGGTTAAGCAGGTGACACTTAATGGGGAATTTTTGCTATCACTGATCATATTGTCTGCCATGGAATTTTCTTGTGTAAATACTGATGAAAAAAAGTCACTTAGCATATTGGCTTTTTCCTCATCCTCATCCACCATTTCACCCAGACTATTTTTAAGGGGGCTAACACTATCATTTTTTTGTTTCTTACTATTTATGTAGTTAAAGAATATTTTGGGATTATTTTTACTCTCTCTGGCAATGAGTCTCCCTGTCTCAATCTTAGCTGCCTTGATTTGCTTTTTACTGATTTTATTTAATGCCTCATCACTACCAACTTCCTTTAATTCTCTAAATGCTTTCTTTTTGTCACTTATTGCGCCCCTTACAGCTCTATTTAGCCATATTGGTTTCCTCCTATTTCTAGTATGTTTATTCCCATACGGTATATACTGTGCAGAGGTCCTATCCAGGATGCTAATAAACGTCTCCTATTTTCTATGTGTATTTTTATGTCTCAGGATATCATCCCAGTTAATTGCACTAAGATAATCTCTCATCCGTTGGAAATGTGCCCCCCTGAAGTTTAGTGTCCTTGTAACCCCTCTACTACACATCTTATTAAAGGATACATGAAAACTTATTATTTTGTGATCACTATTCCCCAAGTGACCCTCAACCTTTATATTTGATATGCGGTCTGGCCTGTTGGTTAATATTAGGTCTAGCAGTGCCCCCCTTCTTGTTGGGTCCTGAACCAATTGTGAAAGGTAATTGTCTCTCATAGTTGTCAAAAACCGATTACCTTTGCTGGAACTGCAGATTTCCGTTCCCTAATGTATTTCAGGGTAGTTGAAGTCCCCCATAATAATGACTTCTCCTTGAGTCGCAGCTTCATCTATTTGCTTTATGAGCATACTCTCCGTTGATTCCTTTATATTTGGAGACTTATAACTAACCCCTATCAGTAATTTATTATTTTTTCCCCCTCCCTTTATCTCCACCCACAGGGACTCTACATTTTCATTAGATTCACCTATATTATCACGCAGGATGGGTTTTAAGGATGATTTTACATATAGACACACACCTCCCCCTCGCTTAGGCTACTTTCACACTAGCGTCGGGCCGACGCATCCTGTGACAACGCAGCACAACGGGGGCAGCGGATGCATTATTACAGCACATCTCCTGCCCCATTGTGAGTTGCGGGGAGGAGGGGGCGGAGTTCTGGCCGCACATGCGAGGTCAGAAATGGCAGACACGACGCACAAAAAACATGTAACGTTTTTTTGTTCTGACGGTCCGCCACAACACGACGCAACCGTCGCACGACGGTAAAAACGCATCCTGCATCCAACTTTGCAGGATGCGTTTTTTCACCAAAACGACACATTGCGACGTGCGTCTTACGAGTGTGAAAGTAGCCTTATCTGTTCGGTCATTTCTGAACAGACTATAACCCTGCAAGTTAACAGCCCAGTCATGGCTCTCATCCAGCCACGTTTCAGATAACCCCACCATGTCATAATTATGCTCCAACACCATTAATTCTAATTCGTCCATTTTGTTGGCGAGGCTTCTGGCATTAGTATACATACATTTTATGCATCTTTCTGCACCTCTATTGTTTCTTAAATTATTAACTGTTCTAACCCCACCCCCCATGCCACCCCCACCTTCCTTATTTGTGCCCAGGTCTCAATCTGTACTATCTTCCCCTCCTATAAAATGAATACCCTCCCCCATTCCCTAGTTTAAACACTCCTCCAACCTTCTAGCCATTTTCTCCCCCAGCACAGCTGCACCTTCCCCATTGAGGTGCAGCACGTCCCTAGCATAGAACCTGTAGCCAACTGAGAAGTCGGCCCAGTTCTGCAGGAACCCAAACCCCTCCTTCCTACACCAATTCTTGAGCCACTTATTAACCTCCCTAATCTCCCGTTGCCTCTCTGGCGTGGCAAGTGGTACAGGCAGTATTTCGGAAAATACCACGTTGGAGGTCCTTGCTTTCAGCTTGCAGCCTAATTCCCTGAAATCATCTTTATGGACCTTCCACCTACCTCTAACTTTGTCATTTGTGCCAATGTGCACCACGACCGCTGGGTCCTCACCAGCCCCTCCCAGTAATCTGTCCACCCGATCAGCGATGTGTCGGACTCGAGCGGCATGTAGGCAGCACACCGTTCGACGATCCCTGTCTTTGTGACAGATTGCTCTATCTGTTCCCCTAATAATTGAGTCCCCCACTACCAGCACCTCTCTCGCCTGCCCTGCTCTCCTATTTCCCTCCTTACTAGAGCAGTCACTCCTCCGGCTTTCAGAGGACATGCCTTGATGCAGCTGTGCTACCAGTCTTTATGGCCCCAATTTATAAAAAATTTTTTGCCAGAATTCTGCCCTAAAGTGCTTTGAAAAGTTGCAAAATTTTGTCAGAACTCAGAGTTGCACACAAATGTTGCAACTTTTCACAATTTCACTGTAATGTTTCTCTTAGCTCTGCCAAAATGGGTGATGGGGAATGACGGGGACGCGGCAGGACTTGACACCATAGCTGGTTTATTCATGATAAGCTCTGGCATTTCTTACACCAGAGATCTTGCTCTAGTCTGGGAGCGATTCTGTAGTTTCTGACAACCATTTGTGGTAGGAAACTACAGTTTGAGCAAGCGGAAGGGCTGAGAAAGGAAGGAGCGTCGTTTGACTTGAGTAGAATTTTTGCTAAAATAGATGTAGACAGTTTTTGACATTAGGAGAGCCATTGTGATGGAAAAAAAGCAGAAACCTCCCTCTTTTGAGTTTATTTGGGAAGATACACCTCTCAAGGACCTTATCTAGGGGTACATAATGAACATGTTAAACCCAGGTGCAATTGAGAGAATTGTACAATATTGAACTGTGGAAATGAAAAGTGTAATTATTTCCACTAAGATGTTGTTTTAGCTTCAAGTTTTTAATTTTCTAAAAGGCTAATAAAAGAAAATGGACCATAGTTACTCTATTTCTCCCAAGTAAACCGATAGAAAAAAATGTGGATGGAAACTATTTTTCATTCACAGTTCAAAGTGCAGAAAGTAAGGAGTCCAATAATGGAGTGCAAGTTTTGCTGTAGTGGTTTATGGATGCCATATCACAGTAGCAAAGCCCCTGAGAACACAAGAATTCCCCATAAGTAACCATATTTTACAAACTACACCCTCCAATGAATGCAGCTAGGGGTGCAGTGAATATATTGACACCACAGGTGTTAACAGAATTTTATATCATTGGGCGGTGAAGAAAATAATAATTTGATTTTTACAACTAAATTGTTGTTTTAGCCAAAGGTTTTCCATTTTCAAAAAGGAAAGTAGCTAAAAAAAAGGTCCATTAATTTGTTACACAATTTCTCATGATCATGGCAATACCACTTTATTTCCATTAAAAGATGACGTACCTGAGAATGTACGGTACTTGTTTTTTTGTGGATTGAGTTGAAGCTTATATTGGTACCATTTTGAGGTACCTAACACTTTTTGGTACCATTTTGAGGTACCTAACACTGTGGATAACTTTTAAGGCTCAATTCAGGGCTTCAGGGCTCATAGAAGGCCACGTCAGAATAGTCTAATGCTTTGCTCTTATTATTGGATGTTTTTAACTATGTGCTTTGGGTCTTTATCCTGATGGAGGACCCATGACCTGCAACTCAGACCAAACTTTCAGACACTGGGCAGCATATTTTGATCCAGAATGTCTTGATAGACTTGAGATTTCCATTTGCCATACACACATTAAAGACAACCTATGCCACATGCAGTAAAGCAGACCCAAAACACAACTGACCCTCCAACATGTTTCACAGTAGGTACATTGTTCTTTTCTTTGCAAGCTTCATTTTTGCGTCTGAGCCCATAGAGCTGATGTGACTTGTCTAAAAGCTCCAGTTTTGTCTCATTGGTCCAAAGAGCATTCTCCCAGTAGCTTTGTGGCTTGTCAATATGAATTTTGGTAAAATCCAGACTCATTATATTTTATTTGCTTTCAACAATGGTTTCCTATTTGGTCTCCTTCAGGAAGTCCACTTTGACACAGACAGTGGTGCAATCTGACATGGATATACCTTCACCTTGAAGTTCACCTCTAATATTTTTGGAAGTTGCTCTAGGCTTTTTGGTTGCTATTTGTATCTACAATTTGTCATCAATTTTCCTCTTGTGACCACGACCAAGGAGGCTGGTTATAGTCCAATAAACCTTGAACTTCGGAATAATATCTGAAACTGCAGTAACAAGAACAATAAGCTGTTTGGAGGTGGGCTTACAGGCTGTACCTTTAATATGTTTGTCTATAATTTTCTTTCTAATCTCCTGAGAGAACTCTCACCTTATCTTTCTTTGAGCGTGGTACACACCATGATACCAGACACCACAGTGACTACTTTTCACCTTTTAAATCAGGGTGGAGAACCTCAGGCCTGCGTGCAGCTTACGTCCCTCAATGACCTTTTATCCGGCCCCAGGGCAGATTCCCGGGGACTGCAGCGCTTTGGCTGGCAGCTGTATTTTGATGGCTGCTTGCCCATTAATTCCTTCTTGCTCTGTGAACACGAGCACAAAGTGTTCACCACCGAACACTGAGGCATGTGCAATGAAAGATAGCCGGCTGACACCAGTGCCAGAACATACATTGTTGGTGGAGTTAGCGAGCAATTTGTACGGCCCCCAAAGGATGGCAAAAATATACAAATGACCCTAGTCAAAAAAAGATTCCGCACCCCTGCTTTAAATAGACAGACTGACTGATTACAAGTTTGTAGACACCCGTGATGCTAATGACATGACATACTATAACTTAGTTGAACATGTTCCTATTGTCAGTTTATTTTGGCAATTATTTTAAAATGTCCCAACTGTCAATATTTTCTAAAGGCACCGTGACTTTTGTCCAGGACATTTTCATTTTTTTCTGTTATTTCTGTTGAAGCACAATTCAAAAGCAATTCGTGGTGTTCATTAGTTGATATTCAGTAAATTAAGATTGAAAATTACTCAACAGTTTCAAGTTATTTCAGTGAACATTGTGGGTTTTTCTTACTTTAACAGACGTACAATTTTCTCCACGTTGTACATAGCTTTTTTATACCCTCAAATGTTTTCTTAATCATCATATTTTAAGAGCTATAATTTTTCTGCCGACAGTCACGTGAGGGCTTCTTTTTTACAAGATAAGATTTTTTTTTTCTATTAGTACCATTTTGGAGTATATAACATTTTTTATGGCTTTCTATATCTACTTTTGAAAGCAGAATGAACACAAAACAGCAATAGAGGATTTTTTTCCTACGCCATTCACCATGTGGTAAAATCTTTATTCTTTGGGTGAGAGCAATTACAGTGATAACACATTTATATATTTGTATATGTTTTGCTGCTTTAACACTATAAAAACAATTTTATAGAAAAAAAATGTTTTATCATAGCCAAATTCTGAGATACAGCTTTTTTCTGTTGATGAAGCTGAATTTGGGTTTACTTTTTTGCGAGACAAGATGACACGATTTGAAGAAATATGTTTTTTTTTTACATATGATTTTTTTTATCGCGCTTTATTCCACGTCTTATGCAGCGGTAGGATGAAAAAACAGTGTGATGGTTTTATAGATCAGCTTGTTTCGGAAGTGGCAATACGAAATATGTATGCTTTCTTTTATTTATTTTTGTGTTTACATAAATATTCGTATATATTGGCGTAATATTTTTTTTCATTCTTTGTGTTTTTTTTGTATAGTAGAACAATTTTTTTTTTCTTTAACTTTTTTTTGTACTTAGTCCGTCCCCTCTGATGGACTTGAACTTTTTTTTTTGTTTCACCATGGCAGAACGCCTGTTAAGTACTTCCATAAGCGGAGTCTAACAGGCTACTGTACCTGAAAGACCCGGAGATCATTAACTGACACTGTCTGTCATGACAAGCATCAGCTCACCACAAAAGCATCAAAGGGTTTCAGTGGAGTGAGAGGAGGACTCTCTCCTAGCTTAAAAAATGCAGTAATTAATATAAATCACAGCATTAGGCAAAATAGCCAGCTGAAAGTTGAAGATGAATGATCTGTAAAAGGCTTAAAGTTAAAGATGACACATCTTTGTACTTTAGGCAAAAATATATATAAAATTGTCATATTTTACATTTTAAAAAATACAAAAATGAAAATGGGCTTATGCAATAGTTTGGGCACCCTGCATGGTTGGTACCTAGTAGCACCCCCTTTTGAAAGTATCACTGCTTGTAAACACTTTTCATCCATTCTTCTTTGGAAAATTCTCTTAGTTCTGTGAGATTCTTGGATCGTCTTGCATGCACTGCTATTTTGAGGTCTAGCCACAGACTTTCAATGATGTTCAGATCAGGGGGCTGCGAGGGCCATTGCAAAATCCTCAGCTTGCATCTTTTGAGGTAGTCTATTGTGGACTTTGACATATGTTTAGGAGAGGCGAGCTTCTGTTCCCATTCGCTTTGGCATCCTATAGACATCTCGTGTCTCAGCCCCGGTGTGCTGCTGTGTATAAGGTGCATCACACTTACTTTAGGGCTGGAGGCCTCTTCTTCTTCTTCGGAGTCTAGGTATCCCTCTTCTGAAACCAAGGCAGCAAATAATCCAGGACACACGAGGTTCATAAAACAACCAAACATTTACTTGGTGTATAGCTGTATTTACTGGTAGATGTAGAGGATTTAACTTCTGCCCTGGTTCTCTGTATAATCTCACTGGCTTCTCTAGCCCTAGGGAGCATTCTCCACCACTAGCAGTATATTCGCATTGCAATACCTTCCGCCCCATGTAGCCTGAGTCCATCTTTCCCTGTGACTTCACAGGCTGAGTTCGCTCTATGCGTCCGACGTCCATCTTGAGGTTGCTCCAGGCCATAAGATGGAATCACACGGAAGGGTATTTTCGGCGATCCACAGCCCCAAGTAATAGGCTCATGCTGTCCCTATGCCAAAAGGAGAGTAATTCAGAGCAATGATTTATAAAACAAACTTTAATTGACATAAATACAAAAACATATATCAAAATATTACATTATCTAATGACTAGAGCACAGGATGAATGTCCCAGGAATGCTGGAAAAGCGCCCATCCCCCCACTCCCCCAGATGTAAATACCCTTGTAATGGTATGCATAAGAAAAAGCACCTACACTATCCAACCAAGGTCACCCCAAAGCAGTGGGATTCTATAGTAATGCCATTAAGTATGGTGGTGGAAAAAAGGTGCTAGCACTTACCACTACACAGAGGTAGGGGGGGGGGGGGGTGGCGGTCAGGCCACCTGAGGAAGTGGCACTGGTGGCCACGAAACGTGCGTTGGGGACCATCGCCCGACCGCCCCCCCCCCCTACCTCTGTGTAGTGGTAAGTGCTAGCACCTTTTTTCCACCACCATACTTAATGGCATTACTATAGAATCCCACTGCTTTGGGGTGACCTTGGTTGGATAGTGTAGGTGCTTTTTCTTATGCATACCATTACAAGGGTATTTACATCTGGGGGAGTGGGGGGATGGGCGCTTTTCCAGCATTCCTGGGACATTCATCCTGTCCTCTAGTCATTAGATAATGTAATATTTTGATATATGTTTTTGTATTTATGTCAATTAAAGTTTGTTTTATAAATCATTGCTCTGAATTGCTCTCCTTTTGGCATGGTTTGTTTTGAGCTGATTTGGTGAGGTCGGGGTCTTTTGGCATATTTACTGCCAGACCTCGTGCGCTCACAATATGTATCTGGGAGTTTTGTATTCATGCTGTCCCTAGCAGCCTACTACAACTTCACTCACTGCTGTCCACACACTGACTGTTCCCCTTCCCAATCTGGGCCAGCCATTACAGTTAACCCTGTCTCAGCTAACTGCAGCCCAAGTGGGTATCATCCTTTTATATTATACATGATCAAATGCATTTAACATTTGGAATGTCTGGAAACAATCCATCAACCCACACCACTGCTTCATTTGCATCAAAAATTTGTTGAAATTTCATTGAATCCATTCTTCCCTCTACCCGTGAAATGTTCCCCGTGCCATTGGCTGCAACAAAATCCCAAAGCATGATTGATCCACCCCCATGCTTAACGGTTGGCAAGATATTCATTTCCTGAAATTATGCGCCCTTTTTTCTCCACACATACTTTTGATCATTGTGCCCATAAAGTTCTATTTTAACCTCATTGGTCCACAGGACTTGTTTCGAAAATGCATCTGGCTTATCTAGATGTTCTTTTGCATACTTCTGAATTTTATGGTGAGGACGCAGGAGAAGTTTTCTTCTGATAACTCTTCCACGAAGGCCATATTTGTGCAGATGTCTCTGAAAAGTATAACAATGTACCACAACTACAGAATCTGCTAAATCTTTCTGGAGGTTTTTTTTCAGTCAAGCCGGGGTTCTGATATGCCTCTCTAGCAATCATACAAGTAGCTCTCACAGAAATTTTTCTTTGTCTTCCAGACCTTATTTTGACATCCACTGTTCCTGTTAAAGGGAATCTGTCACCACCTGGGACGTATATGACCTATTAAGATGGGTATACAGGTAATAGAAGTGTAAAGGCCCCTTCACATTAAGCGACGCTGCAGCGATACCGACAACGATCCGGATCGCTGCAGCGTCGCTGTTTGGTCGCTGGAGAGCTGTCACACAGACAGCTCTCCAGCGACCAACGATGCCGGTAACCAGGGTAAACATCGGGTAACTAAGCGCAGGGCCGCGCTTAGTAACCCGATGTTTACCCTGGATACCATGCTAAAAGTTAAAAAAAACAAACACTAGATACTTACCTACCGCTGTCTGTCCTCCAGCGCTGCGCTCTGCTTCTCTGCTCTCCTCCTGTACTGTCTGGGAGCCGGAAAGCAGAGCGGTGACGTCACCGCTCTGCTTTCCGGCTCACAGCCAGTACAGGAGGAGAGCAGAGCACAGCGCTGGAGGACAGACAGCGGTAGGTAAGTATGTAGTGTTTGTTTTTTTTAACTTTTAGCATGATATCCAGGGTAAACATCGGGTTACTAAGCGCGGCCCTGCGCTTAGTTACCCGATGTTTACCCTGGTTACCAGTGAAGACATCGCTGGATCGGTGTCACACACGCCGATCCAGCGATGTCTCCAGGGAGTCCAGCGACGAAATAAAGTTCTGGACTTTGTTCAGCGACCAACGATCTCCCAGCAGGGGCCTGATCGTTGGTCGCTGTCACACAGAACGATTTCATTAACGATATCGTTGCTACGTCACAAATAGCAACGATATCGTTAACAATATCGTTATGTGTGAAGGTACCTTTAGACTAGTCCTACCTGTATGCTTCATATTAACGGTCTTGTTTTTGAGAAATGTTATACTCTTGCCTCCTATCCTGATAATAATACAACCCATTCCCATGCATGTCAGTTCTGGCACTAGAATCCTGCTCCTGAGTCCTGTACTTCCTCCACAATCCATACCTTTTCATCCCCTCTATGGGCACTAAATTCAGGGATCTTCTGTGGAGGCGCCGGCGATTTCCATTCCAGTGACCTCCGGCATTGTGCAACGATAAGGTGCTCTCCCTGCACAGTCATCGCTATGTACGAAAGGTTCCTAGTAATGACTATGAAGGGAGAAAATGGGGAAAGCACCTTATCGTCGTGCTCGCCATAGGTCAGTGACTTGCCAGCACCTGCGTAGAATGCAGTGCCCATAGAAGGGAGGAGAAGATAAGTATTGTGAAGGGAGTGCAAGGCGCAGGATTCCAGCACCAGAACTAACGTGTATGGGAGGGGGTAGCATTATAATGAAGACAGGAGGCAGGGATTTCATCCAGGCGCCGCAAGCCCTGGAGCCTGGAAGAAATCATTAGCATGAGGAAAGAATATAACATTTCTCAACAAGACAGCTAATATGAGGCATACATGTAGGACGAGTTTAACATTTCTATTACCTGTATGCCCATATTAATAGGTCATATATGTCACAGGGGGGTGACAAATTCCCTTTAACTGCCATTTCCTAATTACATTTCAAATTGAGGAAAGGGCAACTTGAAAACACTTCTTATAGCCTTCTTCTGCTTTGTGGGCTTCTGCCATTTTGATATTGCTAGGCAGCTGCTTAGAAGAATCCATGGCTGCATTTTTTTGGCACAAGGTTAGGGGAGGCTGGGTTTTTATAGAGCTGGGAAATATGCATCATCTGGCCTCTTCTAACAATGTTAGTTTAGAACCCATAACCCTAACAGGCTAATTAAGGCATGAAACCTTGGCCAAAGTTATTCTGAGCACACAAATCTCCAAGGGTGCAAAAACTTTTGAATCAGCACATTTTATTTTTTGCAATTTTTAAAATGTAAAAGATGAAAATATATATTTTTTTGCTAAAATACAAAGGAAATGTGTCATCTTTAACTTTATGCCCTTTTGACATCATTTCATCTTCAAGTTGCTTAACTGTTCATAATATCAGTAATTTTGACCACGGGTGCCCAAAGTTTTACATGTCACTAAGTCAGTACCTATTAGGGATGCTCATTTGCTGAACAAGCAGTGTTAACTTATTTTGTAATAATGGAAGTTCCAAATTTAAGTTTTTTTAAATTACTTTTGTATGATAAATATTCTGAAAAAAAAAATTGTTTTTGTGTCGACATAATCTAACCTGAGAACCATAAATTAAATACTTTTCGGTCAACTGAACTACAGGATGACTTATTTTTACCAGGGTAAGCAGTAGTTTTTACGTGTTCTATACTGTACACATGATTTTTATATGATTGTACACATGCCCAGCTGTTTATTGCTTCAGCACTTTTTGCACAACTTCCTGTTCTCTAGCAAGGAATTTAATTGAAAAATTCACAACATGTGTTTGATACATGAATCACCCAATACATTTTGGGGTTCAATTAGAATTGGTGTTTAAACTGTCCTCCTTATCATGCTGTTCATATTTTGACATCATAAGACCAAGACAACACCTAAAAATTGGTAAACAGTACTTCGCCATTGCGAGGCTTCAAGCAGGATGTTCTCAGACGGAACTGGCCACTGAGTTTAGAGTGTCACAGGTTGCAACAGAGATACAGAGAGACTGGAAGAGTCACAAAAAAGTAGAGAAGTGGACGTCCTTTGGTTACATCAGTCACTGATGATGGCTTCTTGATGAACAATGTCCTTTGGAACCGGATGATGAATGCCACATAACTCCAGGCACGTTTAAGGGGGGTGACAGGCACCCAAGTGTCCCATCAGACCATTCGAAACAGTTTACATCAGCATGGTGTGCGTGCCAGACGACCTGCAAGGGTATCTGACCACACCACCAGGCACAATCGTTATCGTCTCCCATGGGCAAGGGAGCATCTACGCTGGATTAGGGATCAGTGGGCCTCATTGCTGTTCACTGATGAAAGTCGATTCATGCTCAGCAGAAATGATGGCTGCCAAGATGTTGTTGACGTCAAGGAGAGCGTTATGCGTCAGCCACTGTTGTCACCAGATGAGCCTTTGGTGGTGGTGTTACAGTGTGGGCAGATCTGTACGAACAACACAGGCCTAATTTCATCTTTATGGACGACATTGCTCCAGCTAGAGGTTGCATCATTCGGGAATAGCTGCGGGAGACTGGGGTACCTCAAATGGAATGGCCTACACATTCTCCAAACTTGAATTCCATAGAAAACCGGTGAGTTCAGCTGAGTCATCGTGTACATGATCTGAGTGCCGCTGTACAAGAAGAGTGGGATGCCTTGCCTCAGCAGACAATAACTCTACTTTTGAACAGCAGGATTCGTTTTTGTCAGCTGAAATTGATGCCCAAGTTATTGAGAAATTGACATTTATTGTTGGGGTATACGCACCACTGTTGTTGGCTTTTGTTTCAATAAATTTTTTGAGATGAGGACATCATTATTGAAAGCTTCTACTTAAATGCCCTACTCTCTTGACAATATATCACTGTAGTGTGAACGTTTTAGGTTTACCATAAATTTCACCCGAAAGCCAAAAATCACTAACTTTTTTTGTGTATGAGATGTAATTTTAAACACCTAAACGGAACCTGTCTGGCTGCCTTACTTGAGTGGCGACTAAAATAAAAGATAAATACATTTTCTCTTCATGCTGTGACTACAGTCAATCTCACTGTGAAGTAAAAGTTGACTTAATTGTATAAAAGAAAAAAAACAGACAAAAGAAGTCAAAAAGAATAAATGTAAAAGACTTGTGCATATATTTTGTCATTTGTCAACTTTTTTATTTTTTTTAACTGCTATAGACTTTAAAAATTGTGAATCAACTAAATCATGTCACCGACCCATTCTTCTGGAAGGTTCTGCTTGGAAACCATCACTATTGTATACATAGAATGCTAAAAAAAGAAGACTACAACGGCAACAATGCCACAAAAGATGACCAGAAGGGCGTTAGAATAGACAGTATTTTCCTTATTACATCCTTATTCAGATGTAGGTATGAACCTAAAAGACGCCATGTGAACATGCCCCAACGCCTCTCTGCAGGACCCCGGTGACTGGATGCGAGATACTACAGGGTGAATAGAACTTCTATTTCACCATGCTGCCATTGTTTGAATGCTATTTACCTGCTGACTATACCTATAATATCAGGCACAAGGAATTCCTGGCAGTGACAGGCTACATTTAAAAGCATTGTGTTTTTTACAATATTTACCAGTCTCACAAGGTAAACAACTTGAACATGAAATTCTTTAACAGTATAGATAATTACTGCACAATAAATGTAGTATTCTGCATTGTCCTGCACGTAATGCTATTTTGACAGGCAGCCTAATAGATTATGCCTGTAATCAATAAGGCTTTGATCTATTGGAGACCAGAGGCCACTGTTAGGCCTCAGGTTGTCATAGAAACTATATGGGCTTCCTATTGTGTTAATGATGAGCCGATGGAGTGACAGAGGGACCCCATCCACCTCTCTCAATCTTCATAAAATTGTGGTCACTATTCACCTTAGCAAAAAAGGGTTTAGCTTAGCAGCTGAAGAGCGCACGTTCACCACTGCCTGTGCTAGCGATGGAGAGTATTAGTAGGCAGAGGAGGCCCTGGGATCACATGTTCCTCAGGTGAAAATTCTCTGTCTGCATTTTCATAACAAAATGGAAAGAGGCAGAGTTTATTAGACTGTGGAAAGGCAGCGTTCTGATGGGATGTGGTTAATATAACATATTTAGTCTTAAGATGTGTAAGATCTCTAGATGCAAAAGGGTGTTATATTAAGGGTCAGAGGTTAGCACTGTTGCTTTGCAGGACTGGGGTCCAACGTCCAAGTCCCACCAAGGACAACATCTGACACCAGGAGTTTATATGTTCTCCCGGTCTTTGGGTGGATTCCCTCTGTATTCTCTGATTTCCCCCCACAGCCAAAGACATACTGATAAGAAATTTAGATTGTGAGCCCCCCATGGGGACAGTGATTACCATGTCTGTAAAGCACTGTTGACTTAATGGGGCTATATATGTGAGCAGAGGCAAACATATCATTAGCGCAACTTCACAGCCCCTTGATGTGGGCCCCAGAGGCCAGGGGTCCACATCAAGCTCCAAGGCAGGTGGAATTTTGCATTCTGATGAATTATTGGACTGCAAAGGGCCCATACACTGTTCCTGCACAGGGGCCTATTCCATCTGTGAGGGCCTGAATATGTGAGTAAAAGAATTATAATAACATTGTAATTATATCTATATCTTATGGAGAAGTTGAGGGACGAAAGGCCAATTTTGTTATTTTTACATATGGCAAGCCTTTGAAATAAAAAAAAAACATGAGAAAGGTCAAGAACATCTTTAGGTTGAGGAAAAAAAAATATTGGCTTGCTATTCTACCTGCCATAAAGTTGTTCATTTATGGGCTAACTAGCTTAATAAATCATTCCAAATTGCCCTAATAACAGCGAAAGGCAGTGAAAAAACTGTTACAAATAGGAGAGAACATACAGTTCACTAATTAGCCAGCAATCTGTTAGATCAATACATTATCAGTCCTGTGATCTTATTGTTGTGTCAATGCATTTCTTCCAAAGTATAGCCTGTGGGGACAATAATAGACAGACATGAAGTGATTGTCCCAGAGAATGAATGGTAGACTTTTGCAGCCATGCTGAGGAGATGCACGCGGTAGCTGGGACACAGAATAATAATAATAATAATAATCCAAATCTCATCCCACCCCATGACATATCAGTGTGCTAATTTCCAAATGTCTACTCAATAGCCTATCAGTTAGGACTCGTTCAGACAAGATTACTTTTGGTCCAAATGCTGTTTCCAAGTGCCAAACGGACTGCAAGTACGGTAAATCAGATAGTTCAGACGACATGCATGTAAAAAAACAAAGCCAAAAAACACAGCAAATAAAAATCACAACATGCACTAATCTGATCTGTTTTTGGATCACATTAGCCCAAATGCCTTGGCCGACATTCATAAGAGATTGTGATTCTTGCTATACATAGCAGGGCTGATGAGTTGGGCTGAAGTCCGGGTAGGTGTAGCACAGACAATCGGATGAGTGCAGATTCAAGTCTCCAAAGAGGACTAATGAAGCCAGCGAAAAAAAAAACAACAAACCCAGCAGAAAACTTCAAATCACTCCCTTTTGCCGAATTAAAAATAAAACAAACAAAAAAAAAACACATTGGCATCGATGCGTCAGATCTATTAAAAAATAAAATAAATTAATCAGATTGGTAAAAGGCGTAACCCCCCCCCCCCAAATTGCCAAGATTACGTTTATTTTTTGTTGCTGCAACACTGCAATAAAATGCAATAACTAGCGATCAAAACATCATATCTTCCTCAAAACGTTATTAATAAAATGGTCAGCTTGGGGCGCAAGAAATAAGCTACCATTCAGCTCTGGATTACGAAAAATGGAGATGCTACAGTTCCCGGAAAATAGCAACATGAGCTAATTCTATTTTTCCATCACTTAAATAAAAATAACCTATACACGTTTGGTATCTGCGTACTTGTACTGACCTGGGGAATCATATTACCAGGTCAGTTGCAGCATTTAGGGAACATGGTAAATAAAAAACGCAGAAAACAATATTGCATTTTTTTTTTTGCACTTTTTCTGCACTTGGAATTTTTTCCCCAATTTTCCTGCACGCTATATGGTAAAATCAATTATGTCATTCAAAAGTACAACTCGTCCATAAAAAGAAATCCCTTGGACCACTGAGCAACAGTCCCGTTCTTTTTTTCCTTGGCCCAGACATTTCTGGCGTTGTCTATTGGTCATGAGTGGCCTGACACAAGGAATGCGACACTTGTAGCCCATGTCCTGGATACATGTGTGTGTGGTGGCTCTTGAAGCAATAACTTCAGCAGCAGTCCACTCCTTGTGAATCTCCCCCCAATTTTTGAATGGTCTTTTCTTAGCAATCCTTTCAAGGCTGCACTTATCCCGGTTGCTTGTGCACCTTTTTCTACCACACTTTTTCCTTCCAGTCAACTTTCCATTAATATGCTTGGTTACAGCACTCTGTGAATAGCCAGCTTCTTTAGCAATGACCGTTTGTGGCTTACCCTTCTTGTGGAGTGTGTCAGTGACTGCCTTCTGGACATCTGTCAAGTTAGCAGTCTTCCCCATGATTGTGGAGCCTACTGAAACAGACTAAGGGACCTTTTTTAAAAGCTTAGGAAACCTTTGCAGGTGTTTTTTTGTTAATTATTCTAATTTACTGAGATAATGACTTTTGTTTTTTTATTGGCTGTAAGCCATAATCATGAAGATTAGCAGAAACAAACACTTGAAATAGTTCAGTGTTTGTAATAACTCTATATAATACATGAGTTTCACTTTTTGTATTGAAGAAATGAAATAAATTAACTTTTTGATGATATTCTAATTTAGTGAGAAGCACCTGTAGATACATGTAAGGTCATCCACTAAAGCTGAGGAAACAAAATGTACACTGTTTGAGAAGGGCACAGATGAACTAGAGAAAGTGCAGATATGAGCGACCGACAATATACAAACAATGGTTAAACGTTTTGGGTTTAGGGAAAATATAATACTTCAGGTTATGTGTGCTAGATTTTGGATGTTCATTGGATATTGATGCTTGGAGCTAGTCTAATTGCCATAAGTAGAGTAGAGAGACAAATTTTCCCCTAATGTGTAGTAATTAGCATCTGCTCCGTGGGGGGAAGGGATATTTGCCTTCCTCTGAAACACACATGTCAAACTCTGGGCCAAATCTGGCCCGCAGGGTTAGTATATTTGGCCTGTTGGCCTGCAAAGCCACATGGGGCCATTATTCTGTATGGAGGAGTACGTGGGGACATTACACTGTATAGAAGGCAATACATAGCCCATTATATGGAATAAAGCACTATGTGGGGCCATTATTCTGTATAGAGAAGTATGTGGGGTCATTACACAGTATAGAGCACTACGTGGGGCCATCATACTGTATGGAAGGCAATGCAGGGCTCATGAAACTGTATGGAGCACTATGTGGTGCCCATTATATTGTAATAGACTTTGTGGGGTCTATTATACTGTGTGGGAATTACAGTTGGGGAATCATACTGTGATGGGGTCACCATATTTTGCCAGGTGGGTTGGAGGGTGGTGTAAACTGGGGTCATCATTCTGTGCATGCGGAGGGTACTGTAGCGGTGTCTTACTATTTTGATGGGGCACTTTGGTTGCCATCATACTTTATTATCTTATTATCTGCAATTACTCAAGGTTTTTTACCCTTTACATAACATATATTATTCCAATATTAAATTCTAAGATCTCTTAATTATATTATTCCATTATATTATTCCAGTATGCCAAGATCTATTATTTAAAATATACTTTGTTCGTGGGAAATCCCCTTTAAGTTTGTTTCCATATGAAAAGTTCATCGTTATTCTTGATTATAAGGAAAAACTCCCTCAATTGTAGACATTTAAAAAAAAATATCAAGGTTGGCTGCGACTTTATCCAAGCATTTAATTTTGTCGCTCTGTGTATTTGAGTTTGACATCCCTGCTCTAGAACAAAAGGTTAGTTTACAGGTTGAACCCGATCATCTTCTTTCATCCTTAAAACTATGAACTCCAAATGCCACTACAAGTGTAAATAGCTATTGCAATTCTTAAAGGGAATTCTGAATGGGACAAGAAAACAAGTCAGGTGCAAAGGTTTTTATTAGACTAGAATGTGAAAATACAATATCCTAAAAGAAAAATAGAGCTCCCTTTGATAGTAAGTCGACCCAGTGAACATATAACAAAGCAAACATCCGCTAAAATTGTGTCAATGGTAGGACTAACGTATGTATTGGATTTCCCCACAGGATAACTGTATGTACACTCACACTACTCATTGTTAGATTAAAAACCCACAGAAAAAACAAAAGCTGGGGCTTACAATCGCAAGAAACGCTGTTTTCTCAAGATTTTCTATAGTTGTACCGTCATCTGTTATGCCTGCACTGTGTGCAAGCATTTTATCTTCACAACTGTACGTGTTAGGGAAGCATGCCATTTATATTGTTTCTTTATTGGAGCTATGATAACATGTCACTGTAATCCTTAGCATACTGACAAAAGTGCTCTATTGTGCCTCTCATACCTCCAGAAAAAAAAATCTGAATAAAAAAATATTTTGAAAGAAAATAGCACGTCCATCACAAGTTATCGGTAACCAGGCATACATACAGTAAATAAATCATGTCTGCACAGAGTGTCCCGCAAGGAAGGTGATAAATATTTTCTTTTCTTTTCACAGAGCAGATCCTGTGGAGAGATTGTCTACACTGCGATGAATAATCAATTTATCACACTGTACACAGGATTGTTACAGTAATGTATGGTAACATATTCCGCAGGATAAAACAGCAAGTCCAACTACAAATAAGCCTCCGAAGACTTGAAAGTGCAGTCGTGGGACAGTCAACTGCAAGTCTACTGCGAAAAAAATCTCATGGTGCATTTTGGCCACATTTTTTGGGCCATCATTTTGGCAAGATTGATTTTTGTGGCCAAGGATAAAAAATAAATGTAGGAAAATTGGTTTCAAATCAGTTAGAAATGTTATAAAGGTTGTCCGGTTAAAATCTTGTCTTGGTTTTTCATTCCATTTACTTCTTGTCCCCCCCCCCCTTCCAAAAAAAAATACTGCTTCACTGCTCTAGTGTCAGCTGACTGCTGCTGCATTTTGTTTGTGTTGGTATGAGTAGAGCAGTGATGTCACATCACAATCATGAGACTATAGTAGCCAATCATTGAGCTTGGTGGGAATGCCTATGCAGATGGCACCCACATTGCTGAGGCCAGTGATTGGCTGCAGCAGATTGTAGCTGTGGAAGAGCCGTTGCTGGAGTGGCAGTCGTAAGAACACCTGAATATTTTTTTTGTACAAGAAGCCAATAGAACTAAAGAAAAATTTAATTCAGACAACACCTTTTTTGCCATGTAAATCTAAATGTATTGGGGAGAAAAAGAAACATTATGTTGAGAGCAATCATCATCCATTGCATCACACACGGAGCATGTAAAAGTAGAGTACAATCACTCAAAAATGGTTTACCTGTAGTAAATCTTTGTTCACAATGGATTTTTTCTTGCTTTTTTTTATTATAAGAAAAGTCATTACTTTTAACAGAAAGGTTAGCATAGTCTGTGCTATCAGATAAAACAGTGCTCTCTTAACCCCACTGTAATTGAAATGTTTCCATCAGTATGAGTTCGGCTCCATCAGGTTCTATAGCTAAATTCTATACATAAAATGATAATATGTTAACGTTCCAGAGGTTTTTTTTTTTCCTGCTTACCTTTTTTTAATATAGTACAAATGTTTCATAATGCTGAACACTATAATATAAATGGGTCCCTAATGACTACCTACTGACCATTACTGATACAGATAAGATGCTATTCCTACGCTAATAAAAGTGATTGGTTCCGAAAAACGGTCTAACAAGTTCGATCTGTGCTATACATTAGATTGTACTGAATGGGATGCTAAAGGTACCTTCACACTAAACAACTTCACAACGATATCGCTAGCGATCCATGACGATGCAGCGTCCTGGATAGCGATATCGTTGTGTTTGACACGCAGCAGCGATCAGGCCCCTGCTGTGCCATCGTTGGTCGCTGCAGAAAGTCCAGAACTTTATTTCGTCGCTTTATTTCGTCCAGAACCTATCACAGTGATCAAATGTCTGGAACCAAAAGGAAAATTCCCTGCTGTTGTCAACTGCTGGCCAGCAGATCCCAGAGGGGCACTGCGCCCGTCATTTTTCTTCATAAACAGGAAGCGGAGGGCCGGTAGCCAAGACCCAGGAGATTTTCAGACTCTGGGGGGTGCTACAGGCTTATTCACGAACGCCGTTTTAATACGGCGATGAGGGAATAAGGCCCCTTAGCAACGGTCGTTAAGGGGTTAATTCTATCATTACACTGTATTTTGCTAAAATTGAAAGTTATCCTCTATATCTGTAGAATAAGGAATAACTGACTGATTGCTGGGAGAATGGGCTCTACAGAGCCAGGTCTGAAAAAAATCAAAGGTTGGCATATGCACCTGCATCCAAGTCTTTATTTAAAGGACTGACAAAATTAATGGAGTGAAGGTGCGCACCTTCAATCCATTCAGATGGGGCTCTGGAATGGACCCCCTACTGGAATCGCAACTCTTAAATGCCGCTGTCAGAAATTGGGCAGCAGATGCTGGCTTTATACCACAGCCAGCATCTGTACCCGACGTATGACATACATGAACCTCCCATCTGAGGAAGAGGTTTAGCACCAAAGCCACCATTATGAGGCTAATTCATGTGAGCACTGACACGATGGGAACAGGTGACTATCATTTCTAATTAATTAAAGGTGATTCTGATATGGACTTTTATTTCAAACTATATGAAAGATGCTATTAGCTGTGTCCTGGCATTACTTTTAACTTTGTAGCCTTTTGTTTTTAAATGTACATTTTTTGTTGTTGTTATTTTTGTGTCTTGTGCGCTTTTGGATCAAACATATGAGTTTATTTATCTTTATAGCAGCAATAGAAGAGAGGCGTTCCAGCTCCATAAAATGGGATACTTTATTAATTTGTAAAATCTTTGCAATTCAGTAAATCCTTGCGTACATGCGAATGCCCAAGTGTGGAGAAATATGCGACGCATTTCGATCGATGCCGATCTTAGTCAATGCATAGTTGAATGAGGGACACAATGCTTCTTTTCTAATGTTCCTGGACCAATCCTAGTAGCGGCTCAGGTCATCTGACAGGAGCCGCAGGTCCTGAACCAAAAATTCCTTCCTTAACATACAGTCATGGCCAAAAGTATTGACACCCCTGCAATTCTGTCAGATAATATTCATTTTCTTCCTGAAAATGACTGCAAACACAAATTATTTGGTATTATTATCTTCATTTAATTTGTCTTAAATGAAAAAACACAAAAGAGAATGAAGCAAAAAGCAAAACATTGATCATTTCACACAAAACTCCAAAAATGGGCAAGACAAAAGTATTGGCACCCTCTGCCTAATACTTGGTTGCATAACCTTTAGCCAAAATAACTGCGACCAACCACTTCCAGTAACCATCAATGAGTTTTTTACAATGCTCTGCTGGAATTTTAGACCATTCTTCTTTGGCAAACTGCTCCAGGTCCCTGATATTTGAAGGGTGCCTTCTCCAAACTGCCATTTTTAGATCTCTCCACAGGTGTTCTATGGGATTCAGGTCTGGACTCATTGCTGGCCACCTTAGAAGTCTCCAGTGCTTTCTCTCAAACCATTTTCTAGTGCTTTTTGAAGTGTGTTTTGGGTCATTGTCCTGCTGGAAGACCCATGACCTCTGAGGGAGACCCAGCTTTCTCACACTGGGCCCTACATTATGCTGCAAAATTTGTTGGTAGTCTTCAGACTTCATAATGCCATGCACACGGTCAAGCAGTCCAGTGCCAGAGGCAGCAAAGCAACCCCAAAACATCAGGGAACCTCCGCCATGTTTGACTGTAGGGACCGTGTTCTTTTCTTTGAATGCCTCTTTTTTTCTCCTGTAAACTCTATGTTGATGCCTTTGCCCAAAAAGCTCTACTTTTGTCTCATCTGACCAGAGAACATTCTTCCAAAACGTTTTAGGCTTTTTCAGGTACGTTTTGGCAAACTCCAGCCTGGCATTTTTATGTCTCGGGGTAAGAAGTGGGTTCTTCCTGGGTCTCTTACCATACAGTCCCTTTTCATTCAGACGCCAACGGATAGTACGGGTTGACACTTTGTACCCTCGGACTGCAGGGCAGCTTGAACTTGTTTGGATGTTAGTCGAGGTTCTTTATCCAACATCTGCACAATCTTGCCTTGAAATCTCTTGTCAATTTTTCTTTTCCGTCCACATCTAGGGAGGTTAGCCACAGTGCGATGGGCTTTAAACTTCTTGATGACACTGCGCACGGTAGACACAGGAACATTCAGGTCTTTGGAGATGGACTTGTAGCCTTGAGATTGCTCATGCTTCCTCACAATTTGGTTTCTCAAGTCCTCAGACAGTTCTTTGGTCTTCTTTCTTTTCTCCATGCTCAATGTGGTACACACAAGGACACAGGACAGAGTTTGAGTCAACTTTAATCCATGTTAACTGGCTGCAAGTGTGATTTAGTTATTGCCAACACCTGTTAGGTGCCACAGGTAAGTTACAGGTGCTGATAATTACACTATTTAGAGACGCATCACATGATTTTTCGAACAGTGCCAATACTTTTGTCCACCCCCTTTTTTATGTTTGGTGTGGAATTATATCCAATTTGGCTTTAGGACAATTCTTTTTGTGTTTTTTCATTTAAGATAAAATAAATGAAGATAATAATACCAAATAATTTGTATTTGCAATCATTTTCAGGAAGAAAATGAGTATTATCTGACAGAATTGCAGGGGTGTCAATACTTTTGGCCATGACTGTATACCACAGCATTACATATCGGTAAGTAAATATTAAAACAAATTGAATGACAATTAAAATACAAAAACACAGTGCAATTGATAGATATTTCAACAATAGTGATACATGATTTCATTTTTGCGGTTAAGACCAAACGGATATCTTGTTTGCAGGTTGTATATCCAAAAGGCTTCCCTAGTGAGAAGCCGTCTTTTGACATCCCCTCCCCGCTGAGACATTTTAATATGTTCGATGCCCTGAATCCTCATATTGGACATATTCCCTGCATGGTGTGTAACAAAATGTCTTGCAACTGCTGACATATAAAAAAAAAGATCATATAAGCAGACAAAACACGGAAGAGACGGAGTGGAAGAAAACATAAGAAATACGCCAAGAGTGTCCATCAGATACAAGGGGAAACAGAAAAAATAACAGAGTGCAATGTGATTAATCTATCTTCACAAGAGCTAACCAATGATCATTTGAATGTTTTATCTTTGGGACTAAATTTTGTTCGGGACACTGATTTTGATTTATTTATGACAATTATGGATGTGAACAAATTTGTTCGCAACCTAACTATAAAGAAGCATTTTGCAAAAAAGGAGGAAGATTTGGCTCAAGTGCATGATGATTATGGGGGAAATGAATACGAGAAATTAGACTTCAAGGAACAATTGGCGCTTTTGTGTTTACAAGATTTATCTACACAAGGTGCGGCAGGGGACATGCAGGATAATCAGTCGGTTTTGTTCAATACTAAGAATCCTTACTTCCACCCTATACAATCAAGGGTGGAGTGTATGGATAAATTCCAAGAGATGATAGAAAAAGATCTAAAATTGTTAAAAGATGGCAAAATTAACTCAAATTATAAAAAGAAATGTAATAATCTCTCATATAGACAAAGAAAAGCCCTCAGGGAATTGAAGGAAATTAAACAGGGATTTTTGTGTTACTCACCGTAAAATCCTTTTCTCCGAGTCGTTCATTGGGGGACACAGGACTGTGGGGTGTATGCTATTGCCGCCAGGAGGCTGACACTAAGTAGACAAAAAAAAAAGTTAGCTCCTCCTCCATAGTATACACCTTGCCACTGGCCCTGACAGCTCCAGTTTGGTGCACAAGCAGTAGGAGATAGAGAAAACAAAACAGCATTAGAGCAAAGACAACATGTCTAGAATAACACTACAGTCTGAACAACTCCGTAGAAAAATAACAAGAAGAAATAGGGAGGGCGCTGTGTCCCCCAATGAACGACTCGGAGAAAAGGATTTTACGGTGAGTAACACAAAAATCCCTGTTTCTCCATCGTCTCATTGGGGGACACAGGACTGTGGGATGTCCCAAAGCAGTCCCAGGGTGGGAAAAAAGACTTACTGGAACAAACTCTTAGGCACTTACCGCCAATAGGTGCGATACCGCAGCCTGAAGAATTTTTCTTCCCAAACTTGCATCAGCAGAGGCCTGAGTGTGGATATTATAATGCTTAGAGAAGGTGTGCAGGCTGGACCAAGTTGCCGCTTTGCAAACCTGTTCTGCTGAAGCTTGGTGCCGAAGTGCCCAGGAAGCCCCTACTGCTCGAGTAGAGTGTGCCCTGATCCCAGCCGGGATGGCTGCACCCTTGATGCGGTAGGCCTCCTGAATGGTGGCTCGTATCCATCTGGCTAAGGTCGACCTAGAGGCTGCGAATCCCTTCCTGTGACCCACAGGAAGAACGGACAGGACATCCGTCTGACGAAAAGAAGCGGTCCGAGAAACATATCTTCTCAGCGCTCTCACTAGGTCCAGAGTATGGAGAGCTTTTTCCACACGGTGTGAAGGAGCAGGACAAAAAGAAGGCAAGACTATGTCCTCATTGATGTGAAACGAGGAAACTACCTTTGGTAGAAAAGAGGGAATTGGTCTTAATACTACCTTATCTTGATGAAATTGCAGAAAAGGCGACTGGCAGGACAAGGTCGCCAATTTCGACACCCGCCTAATGGAGGTTATGGCTACCAAAAACAAAACCTTCCAAGAAAGATATGTTAAAGAAACTTCTTGGAGGGGCTCAAATGGGGCTTCCTGAAGAGCGCTCAAGACCAGAGTAAGGTCCCAAGCTTCTAGCGGGGCTCTGTAAGGGGGGACCATGTGAGAGACTCCCTGCAAAAAAGTCTTGACCTGTGAAATGGTAGCAATCCTGCGCTGGAAAAAAAACGATAAGGCTGATATTTGCCTCCTAAGGGTACTTGGAGCGAGGCCTGAGTCTAAACCAGCTTGGAGAAAGGCTAAAATATTAGGAACGGAGAACCGTAAAGGAGGAAGACTCTTCTTCCTGCACCACAAGAGAAAAACTTTCCAGGTGTGGTGGTAAATGCATGCAGAAACCGTCTTTCGAGCATTAATCATAGTAGAAGCTACCTTTTGAGAAAAACCGGCCTGGGTCAGAATCCAAGATTCACCAGCCAAGCCGTCAAACGCAGGGCCCCTAAGTTCTGGTGGAATATCGGCCCCTGCGACAGAAGATCTGGCCGCATTGGAAGCTGCCAAGGAACCCCGGCAATCAGCTGAACGAGGTCCGCATACCATGACCTCCGAGGCCAATCTGGGGCGACTAGAATTGCCGGAGCTCCCTCTATCTTGATCTTCCTGACTACCCTTGGGAGGAGCGCCAGAGGAGGAAACAGATATGGAAGACGAAACTGGTTCCAAGGAAGGACCAGTGCGTCTACGGCGAGAGCTCTTGGATCCCGATAACGAGCTACGAACCTGGGGACCTTGGCATTCCACCCGGATGCCATTAGATCCACGTCCGGGATACCCCAGCGTTGGCAAATCTGCCGAAAAACGTCGGGGTGAAGAGACCATTCCCCGGACGCAAGACCCTGACGGCTCAGAAAGTCCGCTGCCCAGTTCTCCTTGCCCGGGATGTAAACTGCCGAGATCACGGAGTGGTTGTTCTCGGCCCAGCGGAGGATTTGCCATTTTGCATGGCTGACCTGCTGCGGGTGCCCCCTTGATGATTTACGTAAGCCACAGCCGTGGCATTGTCCGATTGGATCCGGACCGGGTGACCCGCCAGAAGATAGTGAAAGTGCTGCAGAGCCAGCCAAATTGCCCTTATCTCCAACAGATTGATTGGAAGAGTTGACTCCCCTGGAGACCAAAAACCTTGTGCTGTGTGTTGGTGAAACACTGCTCCCCAACCGAGAAGACTGGCGTCTGTAGAGACTACCAGCCAATGGACTGGAGAAAAGGCTTTCCCCTGCCGCAGAGAGGAGCTCCTCATCCACCATATGAGAGATTGCCTGACCCGGGGAGACAGACGGCACCGGAGGTTGAGAGAAGCATGACTCCTGTTCCAGGCTGACAAAATTGCCTGCTGGAGAGGGCGAAGATGAAATTGGGCGAACGGTACTGCTTCCATGGCCGCCACCATTCTGCCCAAGACCCTCATGCAAAACCGGATTGAGTGAAAACTCGGCTGCTGCAGTATTTTCACTTCCTGCCGAAGGCAGAGTACCTTGTCCTGGGGTAGGAAAGTCAGACCCCGAGAAGTATCGAAGATCATTCCTAAAAAAGAAATCTTTCGAGATGGGACTAGAGATGACTTTTTTAGATTGGCCAGCCACCCTAGTCGGGACAGAGTGTCCAAAGTGATGCTGACGCTTTCTTTGCATGCTTGAAAAGTTGGCCCCTTGACCAAGAGATCGTCCAAGTATGGCAAAATGACTATGCCCCGGGAGTGCAGGATGGACACAACTGTTGACATCACCTTTGTGAACACCCTGGGAGCAGAGGCGAGACCGAAAGGTAATGCTGTGAATTGGAAGTGACGTTCGCCTATGGAAAACCGTAGAAACCTTTGATGCGGAAGAAATATGGGAACATGCAGATAGGCATCTTGGATATCTATGGAAGCTAGGAATTCTCCCTTTTCCATAGTCGCAATAACCGAGCGGAGCGACTCCATACGGAAGTGACGAGTGCTGACGAACTTGTTCAAACACTTTAGGTCCAGAATGGGTCTTACAGTCCTGTCTTTTTTGGGGACCGTAAACAGATTGGAATAGAATCCTTGAAACCTTTCTACCCCTGGAACGGGAACAATGACCCCGTTGGACTGAAGAGACTCGACTGCTTTGAATAAAGCCCTTAGACGGGATCTTGAACTGGGAAGACTGGACGGAAAAAAACCGGCTTGGAGGGAGAGAGAGAAAATCTATTTTGTACGCTGAAACCACCAGTTCTCTCACCCATCTGTCGGACACGACTGACAGCCAGGACTGATGGAACAGAAGTAGGCGACTGCCTACTCTGTTGAAGACGACATGAGGCTGCCTCCAGTCATTTAGCCGAAGACCGAGGATATCTAGATCCCCTAGATCTTGATGGTTGATATCGCATTCTTGCCAATGGATTGGCTCTATATGAGACCTGGTGCTCCCCGTCTTGGTTAGACCGACTTGGAGGACATGAGCTTGGTGCTGCAGACCACCGGGTGTTACGAAAGGATTTAAACCTTGCTTGAAATTGGCGACGAAAAGGTTGCTTAACCCTTTGTTGTGGAAGGAAATTACTCTTTCCCCCTGTGGTATCAGATATAAGTTGATCCAACTTTGCGCCAAATAATCGGCCACCTTGATAAGGAAGGGATGTAAGGGACTTTTTTGAAGTAGAGTCCGCCCGCCAATTTCTCAGCCATAGAGCCCTTCTGATAGCGATAGCATTTGCAGCTGCCAATGCTGAACAATTTGCCGCATCCAAAGATGCATTAATCAAATAATTCCCAGCCAAGGATATCTGATTAGACATCTCTATCACTTCTACAGGAAACTCCCTATCCTGAAGAGCCTTAGTGACGGACTCTGACCAAGCTATCATAGCTTTGGAAACCCATGTCGCCGCAAAAGACGGCGCGAGGGCTGACCCTGAAGCCTCAAACACCGACCGAGCTAGACTCTCTAAGAGCCGATCAGTTGGATCTTTAATAGCAGACCCATTAGGAAGAGACAGCAGTGTGTTAGAGGCCAAACGGGACACGGGAGGATCCACAGAAGGAGATTCTGCCCATTTTTTACAAATCTCGGGAACGAAAAGATACCTGGTACCCAGGGCCTTCTGGCCTAAGAAACGTTTATCCGGTCGCTCCATGTGAAGTTGAACTAGATCCTCAAACTCAGGATGAGAAGAAAACACCTTATGAGGTTGCTTGAATCTTTTAAAAGACACCTTATGACCTGAAGGTAAGGTGGCTTCATCCTCTACTCCCAAAGACTGGTTAACGGCCTCAATGAGACTGTCAACTGATTCCTGATAATCAGGAGCTTCTAAATCAAAAGACCCTTCAGAGTCAACGTCTGAACCATGTTCACTCACTCCCACAGGTGAGGGAGACCGAGAGACGGAATTCACAGATGCACCCGACGGACCGGGAGACGCTGTATGGGTACGCTTCCCCTGCGTCTGCCTAGAGGGAGTACGGCCCCTGCAGGCCGGAGGGTCCTGAGAATCGGAGAATCTTTCCGAAGCAGATGGATGAACGTCCCCGACAGGGGCTTGAAGGGACTCAACCGCCTTCGTTAGAGACGCCATAGATTGCGTTAAGGATACAACCCACTCAGGGGGAGATGCCGCAGTCTCAGATACAGGCATACCCGGCAGAATAGCAGGCGGGGTAGCAGGCGGGGGCTCCTAAACGCGTTCGGAATCACAAGCTTCACAGAAATGGCTAGTTTGCGCATGCGGAAAAGAAGCCCGGCAAGTAATGCATGAGGAGTTGCTGCTATGAAATGCCTTATGAGCTACTGTGTCTAGAACAAAAGACTGCTGTCAGGCTGAGGGAAGTAGCACTTACCCCAGTCCTGTGTCCCCGTCGGTTCTGAGCACCACACTAACCGAGCTCTGAGCAGAGAAAACCTCCCTTATGAAGATCATGAAAGGGGGAGGAGCCGCCATAAGGACTGTGCAAAAGGCCAAAGCAGGGGACTTGATTTTCCCCATACCTGCGCTCTCCTAGAAACGCTGGGAGCGCGAAACTGGAAGTACGCGCCGCCGAAGGGGACGGAACTTCCGCCCACAACCCTGCATGAAACTACAGCGACCATGATGCAGCGGGCCGCCGGAGGAAAGTTGCTAGGGGCGGAACTTCCGCCCATGATCCTGCAGGAAACTACAGCGACCATGATGCAGCGGGCCGCCGGAAGAAAGATGCTAGGGGCGGGACTTCCGCCCGTGCTTTAGCTATGGAGAGAAGACCTGGAACTGGCACTGCACTGAGTGCAGCATGGCGTTTTACCACCTGAGACCGAGCGATGAAGCAGGAGCCCCCCCCCGCAGCCTCTGACAACACACAAGGTTAGAAAAGAGGCATACACGTAAATCCCATATAAATATATATATATACATAGATACATATGGGAAAAGACGGTGCAGGCACCCTAACTCCTTCACCCTTCAGAAGGTGAGGAGAGGGACCGTCTGCCTCCTTTAAGCACCGTAGTCCAATGCATTGGTGATTGAAGTGGAGGCTGCACGGACAATGCATGAATGCCTGTACAACCTAGGGTTTCGTTACCTCAGGGTGGTCAGGTTTTAAGTCCGGCAATCCCACGTCGCGGGAAAGGATACATGGAGGCGACACTCACACGTGCTCGCCCGTTGTTGGTTTGGGGAGATCGGACCCCTTCAAAAAGGTCCGTCGCCCCTGTCTTATCCTCAAGGTAGAATGAATCTGGGAAAACCCAGAGATGTGCCTCCTACGGACACTAAGCATAAACTGGAGCTGTCAGGGCCAGTGGCAAGGTGTATACTATGGAGGAGGAGCTAACTTTTTTTTTTGTCTACTTAGTGTCAGCCTCCTGGCGACAATAGCATACACCCCACAGTCCTGTGTCCCCCAATGAGACGATGGAGAAAAACATTATCATTAAAAAAAGTGATAAGGGGGCATGATAGTAGTCATAGACATGAGGGATTATAGAGATAAAATGTTGGAATTATTATCGGATGATAAGACATATGGAAAATTAAGAGGAAACCCTACGAGAAAATATAATGAGGAAATTTTTATATTGTGAATGAGGGGTTAAGTCTCGGTGTTCTGAGTAAAAAGCAGGCTGATTACCTGTATGTCCCTTGTCCTAAATTGCCAATACTGTATGGACTGCCAAAGGTGCACAAAGGGGAGGGCCTGCCAGCTATGAGACCCATAGTGTCGGGAATTGGCTCAATGAATGAGCACTTGTGTGAGTGGGTGGATTCCATCTTACAGCCGCTTGTAGCCAAATTGCCGGGCTACATTAAAGACTCTAGGGAAGTGTTAAAAACTTTTTCGGACAAAATATGGCAAAGCAACTTCTCATGGCTGTGTTGCGATGCTATATCGCTATACACTTGTATACCACACACCCTAGCAATGGAAGCATTACAATACCATCTAGAAAATGATAATTCATGTACGCAGGATCTCATTAATTTTGTTCTACAGGTAACCTTTTTTCTTTTAAAGCACAATATCTTCTCTTTTGAAAGTGTGGTATACGAACAGAAAACGGGCGTTCCCATGGGGGCCAAATATTCCCCTTCGCTGGCCAATTTAACGATGGCATACTGGGAACGAAAATACATTTACTGTGTGAATAACCCCTATATGGAGGCAATTGTCTGGTATGGTAGATACATAGATGATACCCTAATCATTTGGGGGGGGCGATGTATCTGCCGTACCAGACTTTATCGAATATATTAATGCTAATGACTATGGAATTAAATTTACCCACAGATGGGATGTCAGTCAAGTATCATTTCTGGATTTAGATTTGGTAGGGGTAACCAATCAGGTTATTGCGAGTAAGACACACGTTAAACCCCTAAGTGGAAACACTATCTTGCACGCTAGAAGTAGCCACCCAGGACACACCATTAAATCTATCCCGGTGGGAGAATACACAAGGCTTAAAAGAAACTGCAGTGGGGAAATAAGTAGAGCTAGGGAATATCAGCAGTTAGGGACCAAACTAAAGAAAAGAGAGTATCCTAGCTGGACTTTGGAGAGAGCCCGTAAAATAGTAGAAGGTAAATCTAGAGATAGTCTTTTGAGCTCCGGTACAACAAATAGAGAGGATAAAGAAAAAAAGAAAAAGAAACCATATGTCTGTTTTCAGTACAGCACTCAATTTCGTGAAATTAAAAATATAATTCTTAAGAGGTTACCCATTTTGCAGGAGGATAATATTCTCCGAAATTTTGAAAGATGGATTAAACATAGTGGCAAGGAGAGCGCCAACGATTGGCAATGTATTGTCCCCTAGTGTGTCTGTTCCTCAGCCGAAAACAAGAACCTGGCTAGAATGTAAAGGTTTTTTCAAATGTGGCGTTAACGCATGCAGTACCTGTCGAAATGCCGTAACAAGAAACACTTTCCAAAATAGGGAGGGTTCCAAATCCTATTACATTAAGGATTTTATCAATTACCACACCAGTAATGTGGTATACAAAATTGATTGCATCTCTTGCAATGTCTCCTACATAGGTTGCACCACCAGAAAGTTAAAGGTGAGAATATCGGAGCATATAAGGGATGTGGGCAGCACTAATGCTGGGAATCGAAATATGTCAGCAGTTGCAAGACATTTTGTTACACACCATGCAGGGAATATGTCCAATATGAGGATTCAGGGCATCGAACAGGTTAAAATGTCTCAGCGGGGAGGGGATGTCAAAAGACGGCTTCTCACTAGGGAAGACTTTTGGATATACAACCTGCAAACAAGATATCCGTTTGGTCTTAACCGCAAAAATGAAATCATGTATCACTATTGTTGAAATATCTATCAATTGCACTGTGTTTTTGTATTTTAATTGTCATTCAATTTGTTTTAATATTTACTTACCGATATGTAATACTGTGGTATATGTTAAGGAAGGAATTTTTGGTTCAGGACCTGCGGCTCAGATCAGATGACCTGAGCCGCTACTAGGATTGGTCCAGGAACATTAGAAAAGAAGGGTTGTGTCCCTCATTCAACTATGCATTGACTAAGATCGGCATCGATCGAAACACGTCGCATATTTCTCCACACTTGGGGATTCGCATGTACGCAAGGATTTACTGAATTGCAAAGATTTTACAAATTAATAAAGTATCCCGTTTTATGGAGCTGGAACGCCTCTCTTCTATTGCTGCTATTACGACTCGTCCTGGTCTCTGACGAAGTTCCGAGCACCTGCGTCTGATCGGTGAGCTGGCTGCGGTCTCACAAACCGCATATTGTTTTATTCACTGCTTATTCTTTATCTTTATACCCAAGTAGTCTGGCTCTGATTCATCAAGGACGACTGGATGAGGAGGCGTGTTGGAGTCAGATGATCAAGTTCCATTAAAAGTGGCATACGCCATAGCACAAATCTTCAGGGACTGGAGTAAGATTTCCTGCATAACATACACCACAGCTCGTTATGAATTAGATGAGCACAACCCCGTCCAGTCCCACTTTCGGCCACTGTGATAACTGGGCAAAACTAGTGTGAAAATGCCAAACGGCGCAACATTTTTGTTCAAGTCCGAGTTGCACAGAAATTTTACCTATGAAGCACAGTTACAGGCTAAGCTCAACAGGAGAACCATAATTTAACTACATACTACAATACTGTGGTAATGAAGCATATAGTATAAGCTATCGAATGACTGAGGCTATAAGTCCCATAAGGGGACTAAAAAATATATAAAGAAAGTGAAAAGTATATATATAAAAAAAACAAATCACCCCACATTTCCCTCTGTTTAAAAAAAACAACAACAAAAAAATTGGTAATTTGGTATTATTGTGTCCCTAAAAATCCAATCAATATATAAAATAATTGAAACCATAGGCTAAAAGTAAAAAAAAAAAAACATCTGAATTGGTTTTATTTCCAGTAGCTCCACTCACATCTTTCCTTTCTTGAAAAAAGTACAATGAAAAGAAATGAAAACTTGGAATGTACCCCATAGTGGTATCAATAAAATTGTCATCTAAGTGGGCATAAAAACGCTCTCCTATAGATAGTATTATCGTTTTAACATTTTTTAAAAAGTTGAGTCTGAGAAAATAGTGCCTGAAAAATTATTTTCACTAACATAACTAAATCTGGACAAGTTTGATATCACTGTAATCAAACTGACCTGAAGAATCATGCTGCTAAGTTATTTTACTGCACAATGAACAGAGTAAAAACAGAACCCCAAAAACAATAGTAGAATTGTGTTTTTTTCCCGATTTCACTGCACTTGGAATCTTTTTCTAATTTTTCAGTAAATGATGTGGTAAAATTATTGGTGACATTCAAACCCACAAGACATCCCGCAAAAAGTAAGCTTGGAAAAAGAAAAATGTTCTGCCTCTTGGAAGAAGGGGAGAAAAAAGCGAAAGCTTAAAAAGGAAAAATTCTTGGGGCATTAAAGGGTTACAATTCAGTAGACAGGTCAACTATTTTGTTGAACATATTGGGACATGTAATTAAAACATCCTAATGATATACAGTTGTTACATATACACATATTTTTGAAATATTGTTGCATATTTATGATACTAAATGAGCCAACCCCCCCCCATCTTTCATGAATTGCACCATATTTATGATGTGTTTTAGATACTTTTTAAGACTTGTCCAACTAAGGAACGTGGCCTTGCTGAAAAGAAGCGTGGCTTAACACGTGACACAATGCACCAAAATTGTGGTGCACATTGCTGGCACAAAATAAACCAATTAATGGGTGCTAGCATAAAGCTTTAGTCACACTAAACGACTTACCAACGATCACGACCAGCGATACGACCTGGCCGTGATCGTTGGTAAGTCGTTGTGTGGTCGCTGGGGAGCTGTCACACAGACGGCTCTTTCCAGCGACCAATGATCAGGGGAACGACTTCGGCATCGTTGAAACTGTCTTCAACGATGCCGAAGTCCCTGGGTAACCAGGGTAAACATCGGGTTACTAAGTGCAGGGCCGCGCTTAGTAACCCGAAATTTACCCTGGTTACCATTGTAAAAGTAAAAAAAAAAAGCAGTTTTAATCCTGTGGACGCCGGGGGACGTGACAGACATCAGAATGTAAGTACTGTTTTTTTTTTAACTTTTACAATGGTAACCAGGGTAAATATCGGGTTACTAAACGCGGCCCTGCGCTTAGTAACCCGATATTTACCCTGGTTACAAGTGAACACATCGCTGGATCGGCCTGATCATTCCCCAACGACCAACGATCTCCCAGCAGGGGCCTGATCATTGGTCGCTGTCACACATAACGAGATCGTTGGCGGGATCGTTGCTACGTCACCAAAAGCGTGACGTTGCAACGATATCGTTAACGATATCGTTATGTGTGACTCCCCCTTAAGCCACGTTGAAAAGACGCATAATGTTACTGGAGTCCTTGACTGGCCTATCATTTCTTGGGCAGTGCTCTGAGGCCACATCACTAAGAAGATGTGATGAATTCATTAAGTGGCCTGCTCCTCCTAATGAATCTGGTATATGTTATTACTGTACTCTCATCATTAAGACTGGTGTACGGTATATCAATCGTCATGAATCGGGTCTAATATAAGTTTGTATTGTCTAAGAATTAACCAATTTTTATAAATCCGCCCCATTGTTTTCTTCTTTTTTTATATAATAAACATTCAACAATGCTGACAACAGTATGATAGAAACCTCCATCAGATTTATCTTCAACATCTAATGGTACAATAAATGGTAAATCTGCTTACCTGACATCTTTTTCAAGTGTTGAAATCTGGTCTTTGAGAGAGTCTATTTGGGTGTCTCTCTGACGCACAGATTCGATGAGATATTGGCGCGGTTGGTGAACTTGACTTAGGAGGGAGTTTGTTCTTTCCAACTACAAGATACGTAAATAAAGATGAAAATTGTCGTTATCCCGTTAATTCCTAATTCTCACGAGACTATACTCACTAAGTTAATGAGCTACATTGTGTCACTATTGATAACTACTATTAATACATTCATGCTATTAAAGGGGTTATCCAGACTTTGAAATGAGTGGCCCATTGTTAGACTAGGCCATCTATATTAAATCAGTGCTTCTCAGATGAAGTGACTGGGCTGCTGGGTAAGGCTACTTTCACACTTGCACCAATGCAATGCATCGGGCCGACGTACCGACGCACGTGGTGAAAGAAATGAACAACGGGGCAGCGGATGCAGTTTTTCAACGCATCCGCTGCCTCATTGTGATGTGCGGGGAGGAGGGGGCGGAGTTCCGGCCGCGCATGTGCGGTCGGAAATGGCGGACACGACGCACAAAAAAAGTTACATGTAACTTTTTTTGTGCCGACGGTCCGCCAAAACACGACGCATCCGTCGCACGACGGATGTGACGTGTGGCCATACGTCGCAATGCGTCGGCTAATGCAAGTCTATGGAGAAAAAAACACAACCTGCGGGCAAATTTGCAGGATGCGTTTTTTCTCCAAAACGACGCATTGCGACGTACGTCACACAACGCAAGTGTGAAAGTAGCCTAAGAATGCAATCTCTTCAATGCTTAGTGAAATGGTCATGTTTTGCCAGCTCACCGTTATCACCATGAACCCTCCCCTTCAACTTGAGCTTTTGGTTCCAGGAGTGGAATTTGGAATTTAAGTAACAAAGTCCAGCACTCCAATGCCAGACAATAAAAGCTAGCGCTTATTGCAGAAAAACATAAAACAGCAATCTTCGTCATTAAAATCCAACGCGTTTCCACCTGACTCTTCACTGCTTACTTTGGGCTTCATACTGATCCATAAGGACACATGAAAAACCAAGAGGCTGCAGGACTTTCCTGAGCACAGCATTCCCGTCAAGCAGCTGCTCAGTGGGGTGTTGAGAGTCGGAAATCCTAACAATATAGTGTTTAAAGACCTTGATAACCCCTTTAATGTTGAGTGAAAGATTCTGAAAAGTACAGTGGAAAATTACATGTGGAATATTGCAATCATGTGGTTGGAAAAATTACCCATTAAATAATTAATGACACATTTTAAGAGTAATATAGCACACTGTTACCAAGTCTGACAGACGTTTGAGGGTTTATAACTATTCCTTCCATGATTTTTCATGTTTCTCTTACATTCAGTTCAAGCCCAGGTCAAATGTATTTAACAGACCCTCTGAAAATATCCTGAAGAGGTCACCCAAATTAAATATTCAACATCACTCAAGTGCTTTTCTCCGTATGAAAAGGATCAACAGATACTAGAGGAGTTGATGATTGATTTACTTAAGATTTCTGAAAATAACTTTCTCTTGGAGCATAAACCAAAAAAGAAAACCTAAAATAAAAAATAATAATTATATATATATATATATATATATATATATATATATATATATATATATAAATGTGCAACACGTACTGAATGGGGACCAATTAACCAGTGATTACTCCCATCTTACGTGCCATGAACATGAAGTATGAGGAGACTTTTAGTTGCAGGTCACCGTTAACGAACAGCTATGCGGGTGATGTAGGCAGTTGTGATCAACCGCTTCTTTGGTAGTTAGTCTGGGAAGGGGGTTTACAAGTAAAATGATAGTCCTAGGGTTCAATGATGTTTCTTATCATGACTATTCAGCATATATAGTAATCCATACTAGACAGCAATGGACAAAACATTAACAGATCTTATCTTACATTTCACTGAAAGAAATAAGAAAAATAAGTTCAGATAAGTTTTGACAGTTGTGACTTAATTAAATGTTTCCAAGGTATTGTAACTTAAAAGAAAACAAATAGTAATGGGACAAAGGAGCTTGGAAACACTGACCATGCCAGTAGAACAAACATTGTGAATGTGTGTGCAGCATTCACTATTCATTGACACATTGTTATTTAAAGGTCTGAAATGTGCACATGCTGTTCCATGTATACATACACAAGCTAGGACATTCAACAATCAGTTAAAATTTGGGGGGGGGGGGGGGACCTGACAGGAAATGTTTAATTCCCTAAACACATAAGAATATACATTATACAGGACCAACTGGTATAGAACTCATTAGCCAACTCCTGCGCTGTAATTAAATAATTAAAAAAAAAACAAAAACGGCGTGGGTTTATTTTTGATAACCAGCCAGGCAAAGTTCACAACTGGGGGCTGCAACCCTCAGCTGTCAGCTTCAACAAGGTTGGTTATCACGAATAGAGGGGCCTCACACCGTATTTTTTATTTATTTAAAAAAATAATGTTAAAAAACGGTGTGGGGTCCCCCCCCCCCATTTTTGACAACCAGCCTTGCTAAAGCAGACAGCTAGGGGCTGGTATTCTCTGGTAAAGCCTCCCCAGCCTAAAAATAGCAGCCTGCAGCTGCCCAAAAAAGACACATCTATTAGATGCGCCAATTCTGGCGCTTTGCCTGGCTCTTCCCACTTGCCCTGTAGCGGTGGCAAGTGGGGTTCATATTTGTTGGGTTGATGTCACCTTTGTAGTGACCGGACGTAACCTCAATGACGTCACCCCCAGTCACTGAGTCTGCACTGGCAGCAGCTAATTCACCAGTGGTTCTCAGCCTGGACACATCTTGGTACAGTCCTGGTTGAAAACTGTTTTTCCCCCAGACTTGGATTACGGCGTGGGACAGAACGACAGATAGGTGAGGGATATTGTTGTTTTTTATTTTTGTTTTATTACAGGAGAACGAGGGCTTAGGTGGAATAGGTGTTTGGTGAGTATAACTGCGTTTGTCATTTTTAAATAAAAAAAGTTAAAGTGTGTTTTGTTTTATTTCTAATAAAAGACTTTATTCTGGCTGTATCTTTATTTACAATACAATTATAGGATTAGTAATGGATAGGTGTCTTAAAGACGCCTCTCCATTACTTAGCCGTGGGCTTGATGTCACCTGACAATACAACAGTTACATCAACCCCCAAAATATGAACCCCACTTGCCACCGCTACAGGGCAAATGGGAATTTAATAGATGTGCCTTTTCTGAGCAACTGCAGGCTGCTATTTTTAGGCTGGGGGAACCAATATCCATGGCCTCTTACCAGCCTGAGAATACCATCCCTCAGCTGTCTGCATTAGCAAGGTTGGTTGTCAAAAATGGGGGGGACCCCCACACCGTTTTTTAAAATTATTTATTTAAATAATTAAAAAATACGGCGTGGGGACCCCTCTATTTTTGATAACCAGCCTTGTTGAAGCTGACAGCTGAGGGTTGCAGCCCCCATCTGTGAGTTTTGCCTGGCTAGTTATAAAAACTACAAGGAAACCCACGGCAGTTTTTTTTTTGTTTATTTACAGTGCAGGAGCTGGCTTTGGAATACACCCATGAGCGGCTCCTGCTCTCACTGTTATTAGCGGCAGCAGATGTCGTATGATGGGAGCTGTAGTCCCTTCCACTGACACCAGTGACCGGAGGTAAACTTTATACCTCCGATCATAGCTGACCGCTCACGCCGTCTTTTGACAATGTGGGAACCACGGCTCTCTGACTGGTGGGAATGATTCACCACCGATCAGAAGTGGTGTTTGCCGCACTGTCAAGCACATGACAGCATGGCAAACACTGGAAGTTCAGACCCCTCATTCAAGAGAATGAGGTCTGGGCTCCGGTACTGTTCTGGTACCTGAACTTTTTGTAACTGTTCGGCCGAACCCACTGGACCCGAACATCCAAGTGTCCACCCATCTCTACTAATAAGGGTCTAGAATAAATACCAGGAATATGAAATTAGGGTGCAATTAGACAAGCCGACAATCGTTCTTATAACAATTTGTTCCTGATCATTGCCCCGTGTAAACATGTTGGTGATCAACCACTGAATGACTAAAAAGCTTGCTCATTGGGTAAATGGATCAATTAGGCCAGCCTAAAAATCATAGTTCATGCAGATAACGTCATGGAGTATAGGGACAGACAGTCACAGGTCTCTAACATCAACATACAGCCCAGCTACATCAACACACACAGTTTAGCTACATCAACACATACACTGTGCATAAACCACATTTTGACATTCCTACCAGGCATATGACTGATGACTTGACCTTAAAGGGCTTTCAGCTAGTCAGGATCTGCAGCATTTTTGATGCTTTAGTGATGCAGGTCCAGTAAGCTTCCTCTCCTGTACCGATCAGAGTCGAGCAAAAGAAGAAAACGGTCTTGCTGCATAGTATTCTCATTTATTTGGAAGGACACTGTCAGTATTATCCTCAATCATTGGCAGATGGCTCTGGACCATAAAAACACATTTATTTTAGCAAGATTTTTTTCTTGCTATAAAGCATAAAGCATCTAATAGTCCAAAATATGGTAGCTATATTCGGACTATAGGTAGCTCTTCAAAGGTTCCAATCCTGTTGACAGAGATTCAGCTGGTGTCGAGAGTTTTATAGACAATGCTCATTAGTAAAATATATACAAATGGGCACTGTGGACTACAAGAACTAAAGGTACCGTCACATTAAGCAACGCTGCAGCGATATAGACAACGATGCCGATTGCTGCACTGCAGCGTCGCTGTTTAGTCGTTGTGTGGTCGCTGGAGAGCTGTCACACAGACAGCTCTCCAGCGACCAACGATGCCGAAGTCCCCGGGTAACCAGGGTAAACATCGGGTTACTAAGCGCAGGGCCGCGCTTAGTAACCTGATGTTTACCCTGGTTACCATTGTAAATGTAAAAAAAAAAAAAACAATACATACTTACATTCCGGTGTCTGTCGCGTCCCCCGGCGTCAGCTTCCCTGCACTGTGTAAGCGCCGGCCGTAAAGCAGAGCGGTGACGTCACCGCTGTGCTCTGCTTTACGGCCGGCCGGCGCTGACACAGTGCAGGGAAGCTGACGCCGGGGGAAGCGACAGACACCGGAATGTAAGTATGTAGTGTTTTTTTTTTTTACATTTACAATGGTAACCAGGGTAAATATTGGGTTACTAAGCGCGGCCCTGCGCTTAGTAACCCGATGTTTACCCTGGTTACAAGTGAACACATCGCTGGATCGGCGTCACACACGCCGATTCAGCGATGTCAGCGGGTGATCCAGCGACGAAATAAAGTTCTGGCCTTCTAGCTCCGACCAACGATGTCATAGCAGGATCCTGATCGCTGCTGCGTGTTAAACACAACGATATCGCTATCCAGGATGCTGCAACGTCACGGATCGCTATCGTTATCGTTCTAAAGTCGCTCAGTGTGAAGGTACCTTAAGAGATGTGCAAGGCGCTTGGTTATTTTCTCACCACTCATATCGCCATTGGGCTCCTCTTCTTTGTTACTGGATAAAACGCCGGATAACAACGTATAATTATATGATGTACAATATTAGGTGGGGTAACATGCCATTATTTGTCATCACCCAAAATATGTTGATATGCAGTGGAACAATTTCTTATTTTAATACATAGACCTGCTTTTAACTTAATGGCAACAACACAAAAATCTTTCCAAAGAAATATGTGTGCAAGTTTTGTATCTGTGCCAATTATTCGTTAAATATGGTATGAAAACTGCAATACATAAGTCACAAATCATACATGACAACAGTAAGAGAGGCATGTCCACATTACATACTGCTCAATATATAACTGGTTAATCAGGAATGTCACATTGATGCCTAAAAACTAAATATGACTTGATTCCAGAGGGTAATTTTTCTTTTGATCTGAAATATATTTCCATTACAAACAACATACAGTGGAGAATTTCTGACAGGTAAATGTATGTCATCTTCAAAGCTGGGCATCCAGGTTAGGCAGACACTTAGTTTTACTTACTTCCATTGAAACTTTTGTAGTTTGCTCCTTCTGGTGCTCTAAATCTTTGATCAGTAAGGAATTTTGCCTCTCTAGCTGCAAAAGTCGTCTTGCTAGGTGAACACTTTAAAGACAAAAAAGAAAATAATTACAAGAACGCGTTATGTTTTCTGCGTATCAAAGTCGTAAGGATAAGCCATTAATGTTAAAAGGCTAGATAACCCTTTTAAATTCTGATCAGGTGCCCTCTATACTACGTTTTCCACATTTTTGTGTAGTGATCTTAAATGGCATCTTCTCCATTGAGTTAATTTCTTACAGAGGATCCTGAAGTCCCCATATACATTACAGTCCCCACCAATGTTGGCCAACCATGTGGTTCATATGTGGGCTCTCCTGATGATGCTGCTAGAACGTGATGTTGGGGCAGAGATGGATTTAGCATGTTAAATTACAAAGCCCCACTAGCGGCTTACTCCACTTTTTCTATTGAAACACATGCCCACTCAGCCAAGTGTGCTTGTGTAGAGTAGTTAAGACATATAGATGTGATCCAAACAAGCAGCTGATCGTCAACTATTTAAAGTTTTTGGGCACATGTAATTGTCATGTCTGGAAGCAGAATGAAAGTAACCCTATTTCACTTCCAACAGTAACAGAGTTTTGAAATCAACCATGCATAGTAATGATCTGTCATACAGAAACAAAATTCAGAATAAAATAGTAAATTATTTTCCAAGTTAATTTTACCTTTTATCCACACTAAGACTTCTACTGAAATCTACTGGACTAACCAGGGCTGTGGAGTCGGAGTCATGGAAATTGAGGAGTCAGAGGTTTGACTTACCGACTCCACAGCCCTGGGACTAACTTAACACTGGACATATCAAAGTGGTGTGGATTTTGCTCTGAATTTTACCCTTTGAAATGCAGCATTAAATTATATGGTCGGTCAATTTACATTTAGGACTTTCTACACTTCCTAACATTTAATCCATAATGCAGATTTATTTTATCCTGAAAATTCAGGCTGAAAACCTGCTGAATATACAACTCAAGTAAGCATACCCTAACAGGGTGAAAAACTGTGTACAAAATTGCTTGATTTTGCCTTGTGCTCTAATGTGGGTGAAAAAAGAGTGGTAGTACTAGAGAGAGATTCTATGTCTACCAACCAAGGGTTAATTTGTACATACATACAGAATGCCTTAAAAGGACCTAATACTAATAATCAGCCAGGGAGGGAGCATAAAGTGATACACTCGTGGATTTTTCAATAAAAAAAGTGTTGGCTGTACTCGAGAGCACAATTATTGACATCAGCTAGATATGTGGTTATGTAACGCAGGAGGGAAATCTTTACAAGCTCCCACTACAATAATAACAAAATAAGAATACATCACAGTAATTACACAATACGGAGAAATCACACAGTAATAATAACATGTGGCTTTAATGATTTTTATACTCTCCCCAAACTAAAGGATATTTATCAGACAAAATAAAGACAATTTTATTCAAAACCAACTTAATGAATGTTGTTCCTATGAACTTTATCGTGAAAAGTTAGTTACCAAGTTATTATTTTAGAAAACTGCACTGTACCAACTTCATCTAAATGCTTTGAACTGACAGAAAACCTCACTTTTTTATGTAAATAACTAGATGGTGGCCCGATTCTAACGCATCGGGTATTCTAGAATATGCATGTCCACATAGTAAATTGCCCAGCCACATAGTATATTGCCCAGCCACGTAGTATATTGCCCAGGCTCATAGTATATTGCCCAGTGACGTAGAATATTGCCGAGTGACGTAGTATACAGCACAGAGCCACGTAGTACATTGCACAGCGACGTAGTATACAGCACAGAGCCATGTAGTATATTGGCCAGTCACGTAGTATATTGCCCAGCTACGTAGTATATTGCCCAGCCACGTATGTCACAGGTTAAAAAATAAAAAATAAACATATACTCACCTTCCGAGGGCCCCTTGTAGTTCAGTCACATGACCGTGACGTCATGGCAGGTCCTTCTCGAGCAAGCGCGCAAGGCCTGTGATGACGTCGCGGTCACATGACCGTGACGTCATGGCAGGTCGTTCTCCCATACACGGCACCGGAACCTGCCGCTTGCATGGAGCGGTCACCGGAGCATCGCGAAAGGTGAGTATATAATGATTTTTTATTTTTTTTAAATTATTTTTAACATTAGATGTTTTTACTATTGATGCTGCATAGGCAGCATTAATAGCAAAAACTTGGTCACACAGGGTTAGTAGCGGCGGTAACGGAGTGAGTTATCCGCGGCATAAAGCGGTCCGTTACCGCTGGCATTAACCCTGTGTGAGCGGTGACTGCGGGGAGTATGGAGGGGGCGCCAGGCACTGACTGCAGGGGAGTAGGGAGGGACTAATCGGACTGTGGCCGTTGCTGATTGGTAGCGGCAGCCATGACAGGCAGCTGGCGAGACCAATCAGCGACTTGGATTCCATGACAGAGGCCGCGACCAATGAATATCCGTGACAGACAGAAGGACAGACAGACAGAAAGACCGAAGTGACCCTTAGACAATTATATAGTAGATTTTAAATATACTTTATAATATTCAACTTCTAAATCAGTTTTGATACAGAATCGGCCAAGGCCGTGATCTTGTCTACTTGTGTGTACGCTCAACTTAAACACTAACAAGAGGGACAATAACTGAAGCTTTACCATGCGATAACTAGAAGAATAGGCAGACAGCTTGATATATGTACTATGTATTCTGCTCTTTAGATGTAAATGACCAGGTGTCTAGGCTAACTGATAGGAAAAACTGGTTTTTAAAAGTCCATTTTTAGTAGCCTAAAGAGTCCAGAGCTGTAAATATCTAAAATACAAACACGTGAACAGGAAGACAGACATTGTAAGACACGTAATATTGAGCCTGCACATATTTGACAAGCTTTAACCCCTTAGTGACAGAGCCAATTTGGTACTTAATGACAGAGCCAATTTTTGCAATTCTGACCACTGTCACTTTATGAGGTTATAACTCTGGAACGCTTCAACGGATCCCGCTGATTCTGAGATTGTTTTTTCGTGACATATTGTACTTCATGTTAGTGGTAACATTTCTTCGATATTACTTGCGATTATTTATGAAAAAAACGGAAATATGGCGACAATTTTTAAAATTTAGCAATTTTCAAACTTTGCATTTTTATGCCCTTAAATCAGAGAGATGTGTCACAAAAAATAGTTAATAAATAACATTTCCCACATGTCTACTTTACATCAGCACAATTTTGGAAACAAATATTTTTTTTTGTTAGGGAGTTATAAGGGTTAAAAGTTGACCAGCAATTTCTCATTTTTACAACACCTTTTTTTTAGGGACCACATCACATTTGAAGTCATTTTGAGGGGTCTATATGATAGAAAATAACCAAGTGTGACACCATTCTAAATACTGCACCCCTCAAGGTTCTCAAAACCACATTCAAGAAGTTTATTAACCCTTTACGTGCTTCACAGGAACTGAAACAATGTGGAAGGAAAAAAATGAACATGTAACTTTTTTTTTCAAACATTTTAATTCAGAACCATTTTTTTTATTTTCACAAGTGTAAAAACAGAAATGTAACCATAAATTTTGTTATGCAATTTCTCCTGAATACGCCAATACCCCATATGTGGGGGTAAACCACTGTTTGGGCGCACCGCAGAACTTGGTAGTGAAGGAGCGCCGTTTGACTTTTTCAATGCAGAATTGGCTGGAATTGAGATCGGACGCCATGTCACGTTTAGAGAGCCCCTGATGTGCCTAAACAGTGGAAACCCCCCACAAGTGACACCATTTTGGAAACTAGACCCCTTAAGGAACTTATCTAGATGTGTGGTGAGCACTTTGAACCCCCAAGAGCTTCACAGAAGTTTATAACGTAGAGCCGTGAAAATAAAAAATAGCATTTGTTTACACAAAAATGATCTTTTCTTATTTTCACAAGGGTAACAGGAGAAATTAAGGTACCTTCACACTAAACGACGCTGCAGCGATCCAGACAACGATCCGGATCGCTGCAGCGTCGCTGTTTGGTCGCTGGAGAGCTGTCACACAGACAGCTCTCCAGCGACCAACGATGCCGGTAACCAGGGTAAACATCGGGTTACTAAGCGCAGGGCCGCGCTTAGTAACCCGATGTTTACCCTGGTTACCATCCTAAAAGTAAAAAAAACAAACGCGTCATACTTACCTTCCGCTGTCTGTCCCCGGCGCTCTGCTTCTCTGTACTGGCTGTGAGCACAGCGGCCGGAAAGCAGAGCGGTGACGTCACCGCTCTGCTTTCCGGCCGCTGTGCTCACAGTGAGTGCAGGAAAGCACAACGCCGGGGACAGACAGCGGAAGGTAAGTATGAAGCGTTTGTTTTTTTTAATTTTAGGATGGTAACCAGGGTAAACATCGGGTTACTAAGCGCGGCCCTGCGCTTATTAACCCGATGTTTACCCTGATTACCAGAGAAGACATCGCTGAATCTGTGTCACACACGCCGATTCAGTGATGTCAGCGGGAGAGCCAGCGACCAAATAAAGTTCTGGCCTTCTAGCCCCGACCAACGACATCACAGCAGGATTCTGATCGCTGCTGCGTGTCAAACTGAACAATATCACTAGCCAGGACGCTGCAACATCACGGATCGCTAGCGATATCGTTTAGTGTGAAGGTACCTTTAGACCACAAAAGTTCTTGTGAGATTTCTCCTGAATACGTTGATACCCCATATGTGGGGGTAAACCACTGTTTGGGCGTACCGCAGAGCTTGGAAGTGAAGGAGCGCCGTTTTACTTTTTCAATGTATAATTGGCAGAAATTGAGATTGGACGCCATGTCGCGTTTGGAGAGCCCCTGATGTGCCTAAACAGTGGGAACCCCCACAAGTGACACCATTTTGGAAACTAGACCCCTTAAGGAACTTATCTAGATGTGTGCTGAGCACTTTGAACCCCCATGTGCTTCACAGAAGTTTATAACGTTGAGCCGTGAAAATAAAAAATCGCATTTTTTCTACAAAAATGATCTTTTTGCCCCCAAATTTTAATTTTCACAAGGGTAACAGGAGAAATTAGACCACAAAAGTTGTAGTGCAATTTCTCCTGAGTACGTCGATACCCAATATGTGGGGGTAAACCACTGTTTGGGCGCACCGCAGAGCTTGGAAGAGAAGGAGTGCCGTTTTACTTTTTCAATGTAGAATTGTCTGGAATTGAGATTGGACGCCATGTCGCGTTTGGAGAGCCCCTGATGTGCCTAAACAGTGGAAACCCCCCACAAGTGACACCATTTTGGAAACTAGACCCCCCATGGAACTTATCTAGATGTGTGGTGAGAACTTTGAATGCCCAAGTGCTTCACAAAAGTTTAGAATGCAGAGTCGTGAAAATAAAAAAATATATTTTTTTCCACAAAAAAGATTTTGTAGCCCCCAAGTTTTTATTTTCACAAGGGTAACAGGAGAAATTGGACCCCAAAAGTTGTTGTCCAATTTATCCCGAGAATGCTGATGCCCCATATGTGGGGGTAAACCACTGTTTGGGCGCACGGCAGAGCTCGGAAGGGAAGGAGCGCCGTTTTGGAATGCAGACTTAGATAGAATGGTCTGTGGGCGTTATGTTGCGTTTGCAGAGCCCCTGATGTACCTAAACAGTAGTAACCCCCCACAAGTGACCCCATTTTGGAAACTAGACCCCCCAAGGAACTTATCTAGATGTGTGGTGAGAACTTTGAATGCCCAAGTGCTTCACAGAAGTTTAGAATGCAGAGTCGTGAAAATAAAAAAATATATTTTTTTCCACAAAAAAGATTTTGTAGCCCCCAAGTTTTTATTTTCACAAGGGTAACAGGAGAAATTGGACCCCAAAAGTTGTTGTCCAATTTATCTCGAGTACGCTGATGCCCCATATGTGGGGGTAACCCACTGTTTGGGCGCACGGCAGAGCTCAGAAGGGAGGGAGCACCATTTGACTTTTTGAGTGCAAAATTGGCTGTCGTGTTTGGAGACCCCCTGATGTAACTAAACAGTGGAAACCCCCTAATTCTAGCTCCAACCCTAACCCCAACACACCCCTAACTCTAATCCCAACCCAATCCATAATCCTAATCACTAACCCTAACGATAATCACAACCCTTACCCCAAAATAACCCTAATGTCAACCCTAACCATAACCCTAATCAAAACCCTAAATCCAACACAACCCTAATCCTAATCTCAACCCTAACCTCAAACCTAACCCTAACCCCAATACACCCCTAATCACAACCCTAACCTTAACCCTAATCCCAAACCTAACCCTAATCCCAAGAGTAACCCTAATGCCAACCCTAACCCTAATACCAACTCTAATCCAAACCCTAACCCTAATCCCAAATCTAACCCTAACTTTAGCCCCAACCCTAGCCCTAACTTTAGCCCCAACCCTAAAGCTACTTTCACACTTGCGTCGTTTGGCATCCGTCGCAATCCGTCGTTTTGGACAAAAAACGGATCCTCCAAATGTGCCCGCAGAATGCATTTTTTGCCCATAGACTTGTATTGCCGACGGATCGTGACGGATGGCCACACGTCGCGTCCGTCGTGCACTGGATCAGTTGTTTTGGCGGACCGTCGGCACAAAAAACGTTCAATATAACGTTTTTTTGTATGTCGCGTCCGCCATTTCTGACCGCACATGCGTGGCCGTAACTCCGCCCCCTCCTCCCCAGGACATAGATTGGGCAGCGGATGCGTTGAAAAACTACATCCGCTGCCCACGTTGTGCACAATTTTCACAACGTGCGTCGGTATGTCGGGCCGATGCATTGCGACGGCCCCGTACCGACGTAAGTGTGAAAGAACCCAAACCCTGAATTTAGCCCCAACCCTAACCCTAGCCCTAACCCTAGCCCCAACTGCTGTTCTCCTGCCGGCCGGCAGATGGAGACAGATGCGCCCGCCATTTTCTTTTGCCGGCGGCCAGGAGGAGCAGCAGGAGGACCCAGGGACAAAGGTGAGTATGGCAGGGTCCCGAATCCCCCTATTTCTCTGTCCTCTGATGTGTGATCACATCAGAGGACAGGGAATTACACTTTGACTTGTTTTTTTTTTTTGCGGTCGCCGGTAAACAGTTAATTACCGGCGATTGCAAAACAGGGGTCGGTAAAACCGACCCCGATCATGTTCTTTGGGGTCTCGGCAACCCCCGGCAGCCGAGACCCCAAAGATTCTCCCGGGGCCGGCTGGCGGGCGCACTGCGCCCGCCATTTTGAAGATGGCGGCGAACACCGGGAGCCACGAGGAGCACCGGGGGAGATAGGTGAGTATCGGGGGGCTATCTGGGACCCCCTTTCTCTGTCCTCTGATGTGCGATCACATCGGAGGACAGAGAAATTAAAAAGAGATCGCGGTTTTTTGTTTTTTTTGCGATCGCCGGTAAACGGTTAATTACCGGCGATCGCAAATGCGGGGTCGGTACAAAACCCCCCGAATCATGTTCTCTGGGGTCTCGGCTACCCCCGGCAGCCGAGACCCCGGAGAAAATCCAACTCTGGGGGGCGCTATTCACTTTTTCCACAGCGCCGTTAATTAACGGCGCTGTGGTTTAAGTACCCTTAGCGGCCGCCGTTAAAAGGCGTATCGGCGGTCGCTAAGGGGTTAAGGCAGAGAAACATATACCTGTATAACTCCCACTATGTGCTCCGGAGAAAATGTCATTAAAAAATAACCAGCACTTTTCAATGGGATCAAATACATTCTGCCACAGTCAGCACCTTCACCTGCAAGCCCTCGGTATGGTTATTATATTCAATACGACTTATCAAGTTCAGTAGAAGGGGTTCTCTGGAACATAAACATTGACGGTTTCTCAAGACCCTCAAACACAGACTAATGTTAGCCAAACCTGCCGATGGGTTTGGCTACCAATCTAATGTGTATGGGTGCACTGGCCAACTGATGGCTGGAGGAGATGTTGATCGGGTGTGTCCGCCCACCAATTTCAAACTGCTGATACTTGAAAAAGGGGCCCTTGAGCTCAGAAATGCGTTGTGTACTGATATTTTAATAAAGACATTTTTAATCACCTTGGGCCAGGTCTGTTTTGGAGTTTAGTTGGGAATTACCCAACAAACACTAGGATCCATCATTGTCACCACTTGGCTTGGTTCCTTGGCAAGTTCACTCATGGATGCAACACAGAGGCCACATCGTGTTTTAAATATCAGTGGAGTTGTGCTCACCTGGCACAACCTCTCAAAGTGAGCACGCCTAATTTATGGGGATCTCCTTTGTTATCAGTATTTATGCGCCATGTATGCGTGCTCCTTTATTTACCTATGTCTACTAATGTGTATCGGGGCTTTTAGTGTGCCCATATACTTTAGATTGCAGTCGGCTGACAGGTATCTCCCAATTCTGCCCCCATTAGTGAGTGTAGTAAGTTTATCTCAGACAAATAAGGCAGTGACAGGAGAAACAAACGAATTAAGGGTAGTAATTCAACACGACTACTCCTTCTCTCCAGAACATCTTATGTGGCTGCAACTTTTAATCACATTTTTATTGGTTTTATAATAAAAAGGTAATGGGAAAGTGATACAGAAAGGTAGGGAGTCATACAAAATGGGACATTATAATTATTACATTTACAACAATGGGAAATAATAAATACCCCAATATAATAATAAAGAGTAAAAATAAATGGATGGACTGATAGAGAGGGCAAGGGAAAGAGAGGATGGGGAATGAAAAATAAACTAGGGTATAAAACATACAGGTTCTAATAATAAATCCTTAGGAATTACTATAATATCTAAACAAAGATTTGGAGAAGTTTTAAACACAAATTAAGCCATAGGCTCAGAATTGTTTACTTGGTATTCTAAATGTTTTAGGATTGGCTTGGATATCAGAAGGTTATTTTTGAGTTCTTTCTTGTGCGGCTTCACTATTTCTAATATTAAATCACCTTAACTATTGAATTATTTTCTATTCACTGATTTCAATGGAATAATTAATTTAAGGACTGAATCTGGTATATCTGAAATGTTATCTACTCCTGAAATGTTCTTACATTTATTTTGTATAAGTTTCCAAGTTGTAATTGTTACATCTGCAGTGGGAGATAAGGGTCTATGGCGGTAACTTCCTTCTATGCCAGTGAATAGGACTGAGCGGCAGTCACCCAGCCATATTACTGGTGTAAGCAATACAAGGTGTACAGTGCTTCTGCATTGTGCTGATCACGGCCTGGACCCTCACTGACTAAATATTTATGGGCAAAGGACTGACCATGAATGGCACGTTCCTAGAACGCCCTTGTGTAGAATGAAAATCACCTATCCTGGCAATGTATTTGCCTTAATCAAGAACTATATTAAAAATCAACATCAGTAATCTTGCAATTATCACATTGGCCTCTTCAAATATTTTAGACTCTTAATTTCTGTCCTTTTAAGTATAGTTTACAGCAGTTTCCTGATCATTAGAGGCAGGATTATAATGAATGTTTTTGTGCTAATGGTAAAGGGAATCTGTCAGCAGGTTTTTGCTATATAACATGAGGACACTGAGGTAGGCACTGAGACACTAATTTCAGCAATGTGTCACCTATTAAGCTGTGTGCTTTTGCTTCAATACAAATAGTGCTTTATGAGCAGGAGATTATCATTGTTGGACTAGCTCTCCACATATGCCTCCTGGTCCAATCACAACCCCAGCACTGATGACAAGCTGTCAAAATACAATATACACAAAGCTGTTATCAGTGAGGTTGGAGGGGGTCAGCTTTCTGATCTACTGCAGAAAACTCTGATTGTACCCCGATTGCTGCACCCGGTAAACTAAGTGATACATGACATGGCTGGAATCAAGGATTCTCTCTCTACATTATGCTGCTCTCAGATGAGGTAGCAAAAACCAAGTGACCGATTCACTTTCATGCCCGGTGAGGCGTGGAACTAAGGCTAGTTTAACACTAGCGTTTTGCTGATGTGCGGAGGGCCGCGGACTTCCTCAGTGAAGCCCCGCCCTTGGTCGCACCTCCGCCTACTTCTGCATGCAGCATGCATGCGGCCTGCGTACCTATCTTTAACATTAGGTACGCAGGTCGTGCCGCTGTATGCGGATGCTTCCGCATGCGTCGTTTTGACGATGTGGCGACCAGCGTAGGACGCACGACCTGCGTACCTAATGTTAAAGAGAGGTACGCAGGCCGCATGCAGAAGTAGGCGGATAGCGGCGGAGGTGCGGCCGAGGGCGGGGCTTTACGAAGGAAGTCCGTAGCCCTCCGCAGATCAGCAAAACGCTAGTGTGAAACTAGCCTAAATCAGTAGAGTGTTGGTGACATTTATGCACCATCTGCCTTGGCACTAAGGCCTCTTTCACACTTCAGTCTTTCGGCGTCAGTCAAAAACCGCCATTTTCGTGAAATGGCGGATCCGCCATTTTTTTTTGGCGGATCCGCTATTTTCCCATTGACTTGCATTAGAGACGGATTGTGGCGGATGGCCGTCCGTTCCATCCGCCATGCGACGGATCCGTCGATATTTGGCGGACGTTGTCTAGACATTGACGGACTTTGTAACGTTTTTTGGCGCCGCCGAAAAGGCGGACCGCGGCGGATCCGTCGTGTCCGCCTTTTTTTAGAATGGGCGCCTATGGGCGACGGATCCGTCGCGATCCGCTTTTTGGCGGATCCGTCGCCTCAATCCGCTTTTTTTGATTGAGCATGCTCCAAAAAGTGGATACTTTGCCCAGACAACCCAAAAACTATATAAAGAGGACAGGTCATTCCCAAATGTACTAGCAAGACAGACCCTTCAATGCAAGAGAGACCCAGCCAGACCCTGCCAGCAAGACCTTGCCAGCCAGCCAGAGAGGCCCTGCCAGCTAGCCAGAGAGGCCCTGCCAGCCAGAGAGGCCCTGCCAGCCAGAGACACACTGCCAGACCCTGCAAGCAAGACCTTGCCAGCCAGGCCCTGCCAGCCAGCCAGAGAGGCCCTGCCAGCCAGCCAGAGAGGCCCTGCCAGCCAGCCAGAGAGGCCGTGCCAGCCAGACCCTGCCTGAGACAGCCATGTGAGTACTGACATCCAGCGTGCATGTGTGTGTGTGTGTGTGTGTGTGTGTGTGTGTGTGTGCGCATTTGTGTATGACGTACTGAGTACAGCAAGAGCTTTTAAAACCTGAATCCAACCTGAGGCCTGCCGTCGTCCTGCAACAGCCAGTGCCCTGCTACAGTCCAGATCCACCCCGAGGCCTGCCACTGTGAAGACATCAAGCTCCAGCCGGAGGACTGATGGCCGTGTGTGTGTGTATTTTTGTACTGCTGTGTGCTTTTGTATGTATGTGTTCATGTGCCTGCACCTTATTATGCCTTCGTCAATATTACGCCTGTTCATGTGTTATGCTTGCGTTATGACTCTGCTTGCAGGTATGTTTGTGTGCATCTTGTTGGTTGCATGTGCATTTGTCAATGCCATATTGGTTAATGTTGATTTTTGATGTATTTACTAAAGGTACCGTCACACGCTGCAGCGATACCGACAACGATCCGGATCGCTGCAGCGTCGCTGTTTGGTTGCTGGAGAGCTGTCACACAGACAGCTCTCCAGCGACCAACGATGCCGGTAACCAGAGTAAACATCGGGTTACTAACTGCAGAGCCGCGCTTAGTAACCCGATGTTTACCCTGGTTACCAGTGTAAAAGTAAAAAAAAAAAGGTAAATTCCGCTGTCTGTCCCCGTGCTGTGCTTCTCTGCATTGTGAGCGCCAGCCAGCCATAAAGCAGAGCACAGCGGTGACGTCACCACTCTGCTTTCTGGCCGCTGTGCTTACACAGGGCAGAGAAGCAGAGTGCCGAGGGACAGACAGAAGGTGGCTGTGTGTGCGTGCGTGCGTGTGCCTGCCTGCCCTGTTTATATGTTTTTCATACTATGCTGGTATTTTGAATAGCTGTGGTGTAAAATTTGTTTTGTGTGTGTGTATAAATGATGTGTGATGTGTTCTGCATCTTTGTTGTTTTCCATAATGTACTTGTATTTCAAATAAAGAGCAGTGTAGCTCCTACTGTACCCTAAAAAAAAGAAAATTTTAAAAAATATAGTAATAAAAATTTCACAAAACTGTCAGTAGTCTCATTTCAAGATAAATATAATATTGGGTAAACATGCAGTAAAGGTTATATATACAAATGTGTAATGCAAATCTTTGCTATAGAATATGTTATCTGGTTTTAGAAAATACAAACTGTAGGGTAATCATAATTAACAATTTTGGGGATTGGTATTTTAATTTCGAATGAGGAACATTTTTTATAAGGTTAAACTTTGTTTAGGTGGGTTTTACCAGCATGCGCATTGCGCATATCAAGTTCTAAGTAGTTTTGGTGTTGTTTTAAAGGGATTTTTTGGGGTTTTTTTTGTGGGGAAACAGGAGGTAGAGGGTTTGGCAGCTTGTGCATCAAGTTTGACGGTAGAATTTTTTTTTTCTTTTGTGGTGGGGGAAATCAAAAATAAGTTGGCACTGTAGGTACTGTAGTAGGTACTGACCCAAGACGTACACAAGCAGGCTCCCCATTTTTTTTTTAAAGTTGTAAGTGTAAAGTCCCTACAGCTGCATCTATCCTTTTGTATAGTAGCTTAGAACTCTCTTTATGCTTGCAGATTCTAGGGACCAAGAGGACCCAAGCAAGGGACCGACCGACCCAAGCTATACGCAAGCCCCAAGTTTTGGAAACAGATGTAAGTGTAAAGTCCTGAAAGCTGCATCTATCTATCTATCCTTTTGTATAGTAGCTTAGAACTCCCTTTATGCTTACAGATTCTAGGGACCAAGAGGACCCAAGCAAGGGACCGACCAACCCAAGATAGACGCAAGATCATAATGTCTTCTTCTGAGAGCCCCCCAGCACATCATCAGCAAACTGAGGTGTTAATTTTTTTTCTTCATAAATTTTTTATTTTGGTGCAACAATGGCAATTGTATTTTAAGCCTTTATGTGTTTATTATGTATTCACAGGAATATGAAGCAGAGGGGCTAACAGAAGGAGACGGACAGGGTGGAGAAATACAAGGAGCGGGAGCGCATAGTGTAAGTTTTGAACAGACCGATCCTCACATACAATGCACTACACCCAACACAAACATTCAGCACAGCACACAATACATATGCCTCGATCAAAGAACATTATTAATTTTATTTTTTTTTTTAAATTAGTCTTCACAATCCGGGGCTCGACGTAGAGTTCCTCAAAGCACCTCCCATAGTCGTCGGAATGATAATCGCGGCGGTCGCCGAAGAGTAAGTTCCTTTTTGGTTTGGTGTTTAGTAAAATGTAAAATTCATGTGTTGTAATCTTTCCCTTTTTATTCTTATCTTTTTGTTAGGCTTCACAGCGTGCTCCCGAACAAGATGATGAAGAGGAGGGCATCGATGTGAACACCCTCATCGAAGCAGTACAAAGTCGGGAGCCGCTGTGGAACATGTCGGACCGCCGCCATGCTGACCAGTTAATCACCCGACGGTTATGGGAGGAAGTGTGCAGTGCTGTTATGGATAACTGGGAGGAACTCGATGCTGGGGCCCAGGATCTAGCGCGTAAGTATTCACACTTCATAACCTTATGTTAGCATGATTTAATGTGGTGTATAGTAACCAATTTTTGCTTTCTCTTTCCAGGTAACAGGATTATCGTGCGGTGGCGGTCACTCAGGGATCGCTTCAAGAGGGAGTTTAATAAGGAGATGCAGGCCCCGAGTGGATCTAGAGGACGCAGGAGCAGATACAAACATGCCAGAGCCCTGTCGTTCCTCGGGTCGACGCTGCTGAGCAGAAGGTAAATATTCAACACCACATATTTTCAGTCAAACTGTAAAAATGTGTAACCTTCAATTTTTTTTGCAGCAAGGGCAATTGTAATATCCAGATACTAATTTTTTTTTTCTTCTTTAACAGCACTTTCTGCAGCACTCGGGAGCCTGCATCAGAGTTGCACCCCTCTGGAGCGATCCCTCAAGAGTCCGCCACCGGGGACCACGTCGACCCCTCTGTTTCTGCACCTTCCCTTTCGTTTGATCCCTCAGCCTCATCCACCAGCGCTGGAGCAGCAGGGCGGACTTCGTCACTTGAAGCTGCAGGTGATGAGTTAGAGTTCCCTTTACCCCACCCCTCTGCCACTGCCGCAACATCTAGACCAACTTTGTGGTCAGGACGGCAGCGCCAGAGAGGTCAGGAAAGGAGCTATGCGCCTGACTTTTTGCAGCTGAATGCATCCTTTCACAGTGCCATCAAGCTTTTGAGTGAGCAAACGTCTGCTGGGTACAATATGCTTAACAAAAGCATACTTGAACTCAGCAGTCGTCTTGATAGGATGCAATCAGATGCAAATCAGTCACCAAGGCACTGTTTTTTTCAGTCGGTCCTCAGGCACATGGAAAATCTAACTCCTGACCTGCAGATGCATGTGATGCAAGGCTGCCACACTGCTCTAGCGCAGGCGATGTCCCATGCCCCTCCACCTACCCTTCATGTGTCAACACCTTTCCCCTCTCAATCCACCGTCTATCCTCCCGTCCGTCCTCCTCCTGTCCGTCCTCCTCCCGTCCATTCTACTCCTTCGTCATTTGTTCCTTCCCCCCTTAGTCTTTCCCAGTTTTTACCGTCCCCCTTCCATTCTTCCCCTTTAACTTCTCCGTTCCCAATCCCACCAACACCTTCATACCTCCCACACACCACATCTGCACCTCAACTCTCTACACAACCTCATGTTTTCACCACCCATTCTACTTCTGTTCCTCCCCGTGATGTCCTGTCCCCCACTCTTGACGTGGTCCGCCCTGTCAGCCCCTCCGCTACTATCTCCACCCCAAACTATGAGAATCTGTAAATAAATAAACAGTTTTTTGGTTTAAAAACAATTTTATTGTCTTTCTCTTTTTTTTTGTAAAGTTTTTAAATCACCAAGGTTATGGCAATAGTAACAATAACAGTGTTTAAAGGGTACCGTTGCAAAACATACAATGCTGCATTAAAGTACAAAGATTTTGTAAGCAAACAAAAAATGGTATTTTTACAAGTGTAAAAAGAAAAAAATTTTTACACCATTTCATACTGCCAGTCAACTGATCCTGCAGGAGACATGAAGTAGTCTGCAAAACTGTCCCGCATTCTGGAGACTGCTACTGGACTGCGAAAAGTGGGGTTTTGGTAATCCCGTAAGGTGCTTTCAGAAACATTATCCTCCAGGGAAACTTGTTCTTTTGATAAAACAAAATTGTGCAGGACAACGCACGCTTTGACCACATCATCGACAGTTTCAGTCTGCAGTTTAATTGCAGTTAGCAGGACTCTCCATTTGGCAGTTAAGATGCCAAAAGCACATTCCACTACTCTTCGTGCTCTGGTTAAGCGGTAATTGTAAATTTTTTTCCTCTGGGTCAGTCCACTACTTCCAAAGGGTTTCAGCAAGTGTGGGGAAAGCTGGAAGGCATCATCTCCAACACAAACAAATGGTAATGGTGGACCAGTGGTTCCAGGGAGAGGTCTAGGGGGCGGAAAATCAAATGTCTCTCCATATAAACGGCGCCCCATTGGTGAATTTTTAAAGATTTGTGAATCATTTGCGCGTCCATACGCACCGATATCAACAGCGATGAACTTGCATTGTGCATCGGCTATGGCCATCAACACAATAGAGAAGTACTTCTTATAGTTATAAAACTGTGATCCAGAGCCTGAAGGTTTGACGATCCGTATGTGCTTTCCATCAACTGCTCCAACACAATTTGGAAACTGGCAAATTTGATGAAAAGTTTGGGCGATCTCCAGCCACCTCTCCTGTGATGGCTCTGGGATGTATTCCACTTGTAGGCACTCCCACAATGCCCGGCAGGTATCTCTGATGATCCCCGAGATGGTGGATATCCCAAGTCGATACTGAAAATGGAGGGATGAGAACGACTCTCCAGTTGCAAGGAATCTGTTAACAAAACGAAAAGACAATAATTAATAAAAAAAATTCAAAAAACAACATTACAGTTATAAGTCTGATGAATGAGAATCATTTAAAAAAAAAAAAATTACTTACCGAATAGTCACCATGAGACGCTCTGCTGGTGATATTGAGAATCGCATCTGGGTGTCTCGTCTACGTATACAGTCTTCCACATAGCCCAATAAAAACTCGAAATTTTCAGCTCTCATCCTCACATAATTGAAGAACTTTTGAGGGTTTTCCCTTAGTTCCATGTAAAGCGTGGAATAAACACCACGGGTCATACGTTGAGCTGTGATGGGATGGATCCACAGCCTTCTCTTCCGCCGCTGCCGTAGGATGCGCAGTCTTTGTTCCTCCCTCTCTCGAACGCTGACTGCCAACTGATTTGCCTCAAAAGTAAAATCCGCATAGATCTTTGCAATGTTCGCCAGGACTCCTTCCATTTCTGCCACTTTCTCTACAACCTTTCAAAGATGTGGTGTAAATACACGCTATATATAGTTTTGCAGTAGTATCCAGTAGCCAATCACATTGAAATCCTCCCCTTTTAAAAAACGGATCCGTCAAAAAACGGTTACAACGGATGTAAAAACGGTCGCAACGGTTCTAACGGATCCGTTTTTTAAACGGATCGGGGCAGCTGATCCGTCAAAAAAACGGATCCGTTAGAACCGTTTTTCCACCAAATTTGACGGATCCGTCAATCCGCCACGATGTCGGACCTAACTGACGCCACACAACTGAAGTGTGAAAGAACTCTAAGCGACTCCACTTTAACTTTACGTGGTCTGCTTTGTGGCTGAGTTCCTCTGCTTCCTAAATGCTTCCATTTCTCAATTATATAACTTCAAGTTGATTGTGTAATATGTAGGAGAAAAGACATTTCAAGAAGTAACTTAGTAGACTGGCATCATCCTACTGCAGTGCCATTATCTAACTCAGCGAGCTCTTCACAACGAGCGATTCTTTCCCAAATGTTAGTAGAGGCAGACGTCATGGCTAGGGGCTGGATTTTGTACGCCTGTGACAATCGGACTGAATCAAACCCTTAATTTAAGTATAAAGATGTGGGTCGCAATGCTTTCGTCTACATTGTGTATATCACAGAGAAATGTACCAACGCTGAACATTGCAAATCGTGATCCACAGAAGTGACCAAGTAGATGTATTCGTCAATGACAGGTATCACTTATAGCACTAAATGGTACGACCTGTACCCATCAGCTGTCCGTGTACGGACCAATGTGCACACACACGCACATGATTCAAAAATACGCTTTTCTGAACTTATTCTTAAGTTTAGTTCTCGGCGAGTCAGAAGCAAGGACTGAGCTGGCTGTTGTGAAGTCCAAGGTTTAATATGAAATCTCAATGAGGTGGATCTCTGTAGTAGAGAGATAACTAATTATATATTATTGTATTACATTTATACACATGCAATTAAGAGAAGGTTTCTGAAAACAGAAAATAGAATGCATTTTTATGTTATTTTGTGTAAAAAGCTTTGAATAGTCACAAAATGCTGGCGCAATGCGAGGCTGCAAAACAATTTTGCGACCATTGATGTTCTTGTGCCATTTTTGACCAGCTACGACAGAGTGGGTAAAGCTGGGGCAGGACGAAGCAGCAGGATAACCCCGCTAATCAAATTATGGCATTCCGTACACTAGAAGTATTACTCCAGTCCAGGATTTGTGGCAAGGCGCACATGGAGGTCGTCCTAACTAATTAAGCCAGGAGTGTAGGACTTCAGCACACCGCCTTATGAAGACTAGCCCTGCTCACCCTTCTCCTTTAACAGATGATAGTATGGAACAGGGATCACTTTATACACCTGTGTCAGAGGGGAGGTCTGAAACAAACATTGCTTTAATCCGAAATGTCTTTCTATGTCATGTAATAATCTAATCGCTTTTCGCTTTTCTAATATACTTTGATTAAAAGGTCCCCATTCTATTTTAGGAAGCCTTATCTGAGATAATTTGTGCCCAAGTGCATTCAGCATGGCAGAACTTTCCTCAAACATCAAAATATACCCTCACTGATAGCCGCCAAGACGTGTAAGTGCATGCATTCTTACACTTGATACTCATACTCGACACTTAAAAAAATCGGGACATTTTGAACATTTTTTATCCATTTTTTCATCATCTGCATACCAACAAAAATTCTAACCATCCTGCAAGTTCTATATTTCCACAACTTTTTTCTTTTGTTGTTGCAATTACAATGCTGAGGAGTATAAGTGTGTGTATATATATTATGCACACACACACACACACACACACACACACACATGTCCATTAATTGTGTATTATATAATAATAGTAAATCTTTGGATTTCTGTAAGAAAGTAGAGTGCAAAGCTCGCTGTGAGTCTCTATGTGACGACTTTCTTTTCAACTGACTACACAAAACCTTTGCAAAGCAAACACATTCACCACTATTATAAAGGTGTACAAAGCAAGCAAAGAAAAAAGGCTTAAATCTAAACCATTATGTCAAGAATTGAGAGTTAAGCACAATGTGTATCTTCACTTCATTTGCTTTGAAAAGCTTAATAATGAATGCTAATGACAGGAGGTGAAATGTCAGGACAAGAAATGTACAACCTGAAAATCTTGTTTTTTTCCTTTCAAGATGAGCCTTGAGTGAAATAAAAATATTATGCTGATACTTTTCAAGTTTCATCAAGTCTCTGTAATGTTCAAATTAAAGTGATTAAGTCCAACCTGTCCTCAACTTCCTATAAAGAAATGGAGAAAACACAGAAACCTACACCAGCAATGGAAACTTAAAAACTAAAACATGCAATAAAAAGAAAATGAAATAAACACAGTAAGTTCACCACTAAAGATGTCTTCAGAAAAACTGCTGAACAGAAACTAGAGCTTTCATTAAGTAAAGAACCACAATTTCTAAGCAAAATTAGTAAGATTACTGCCACCCTGAACCAAACTTTTGCAATCATGTCACCTTTACAAATACAAAAACATCCCAACATCTCTTAAAAAAAACAAACAAACCTCACTTAGTCTAGAAAGTAATTTTAGATGGTGTCTGTCACATGGGTTAAACTAACAACAAGACCAAGTAGAAGACTTGTTGAAATCTAACTTTGTGGTCTCACATAGACTTGGCATTGGAGAGTAAAAAAAAAAAATCCTTGATTGCCTTTACAAATGGGCTAGGAAGTGACCCAGGGTGGTCCAAAGCCGGTCAAGTGCTCCAATTCTCCATAAACTCTGCCCAATTCCTCAGTCTTGGCTTTGATTGATGGCTCCAGTGTTTAAATGCTACTGTGGCCACAAATATATACTTGTTTAGTGGCCACTTATCAACTAACTTCCTTAACTAGTTACTGTTTATGGAGTGGATAGGTAAAAGAACACTTGGTAAAGACTTGTTTCAAGGTCCATTTAGATGGGCCCATTTGGCTCAGTTAATAAGCCACCTTTAAAGTGAGTTTTTCAGCACAGAATGACTGTTCAAACCAAGTACAGGCACTTGGTGTGATCAAACATTTCAAGTTCACCTTCCCACCTACTTGTTTACTACCTATTTCTGTCTCTATAACGCCAGAGCTGTCAATCAAAAAAGAGGTAGGGTGGTGATAGGAGGAAAACAACTAGGTGGGAAGGTGCACAACTGTTTGGCGACACCAAGGGAGCTCCGAGCACGTGTACTTCTGAACAGTTATTCAGTGCTAACAGCCTCCCTTCAACTATACACAAGGCTTTGCAGTGCTCGTGTACTAGTCCATTCACACATGCTGACAAATCTGTATAAGTAGGAACAATTATTAATATGATCGTTCATTCCCATATAGCATCAGTTGTCAGCTTCACACTACCGGTTTACATGGGATGATGTGCCAACGACATGATTTCTTTGCTAGCAAAAATAATCTTATCATAGGATCAAGCACTTGGTTGTTACTCAGCTGACCTGTAACATGTTTATATGGGGCAATAATGGGGAATGAGCATTTAATTTATATTAGGTCTAATAAGGGTTAACATTTGTCCTTGTGGAGAGTGACATAGCGGGTCTGGCTTGTCAAGGTAAGGAGGCTTATTCACTGCGTAATGCTCCTCTGGGAAATTTAATATGCAAATTGCATCTTGAGAGAAAAAGAGGGCTTGAACTCTAAAACGCCACCTGTTGGAAGCAGCGAACCTACAAGTCACCATTGACCCTTGAAATGTGACTTAGGACAAATGCCAAATCAGAATCTCAATTTGCAAACACAGTGTTTCGGGGTTTGGCCCCTCGTCAGTGCTGAGTATAAGAACTACTTTGGCTAGGTGAGAGGCTCTAGGCCTCAGTCCAGTCACCTAGCCAAATCAGTTTTATACTTCCAAGGGGAAATAATCCGAAACACCATGTCTGCAAATTGAGATTCTGATTTGGCTTTTCTCCTGTCACATTTCAAGGCTCGTTAAAAGGTCAATAGTGACTTGTAGGATTGCTGCTTCCAACAGGTGGCGCTATAGAGTTCAAGTCCTTTGCAATTTATATTAAAAATGTCATGCTAATTCTCTAGCTTGCTTTATTTCTGTATCATCCCACCGATCCATGCCAAGCAATACTCCCTGATTTAGGAAGGGCACCTATCGTTCTTGAAGGGATTGTCCACACTGGATGTATATTGTATATTGTATAATGTATATTGTGTGATGGATACCTGTATAATGTATATTGTGTGATGGATACCTGTGTAATGTATATTGTGTGATTGATACCTGTGTAATGTATATTGTGTGATGGATTACATTATACATTATACAGGTATCCATAACACAATATACATTATACAGGTATGCATCACACAATATACATTACACAGGTATCAATCACACAATATACACTATACAGGTATGCATCACACAATATACATTACACAGGTATCCATCACACAATATACATTACACAGGTATCCATCACACAATATACATTATACAGGTATCCATCACACAATATACATTATACAGGTATCCATCACACAATATACATTATACAGGTATCCATCACACAATATACATTATACAGGTATCCATCACACAATATACAGTTAGGGCCAGAAATATTTGGACAGTGACACAATTTTCGCGAGTTGGACTCTGCATGCCACCACATTGGATTTGAAATGAAACCTCTACAACAGAATTCAAGTGCAGATTGTAACGTTTAATTTGAAGGGTTGAACAAAAATATCTGATAGAAAATGTAGGAATTGTACACATTTCTTTACAAACACTCCACATTTTAGGAGGTCAAAAGTAATTGGACAAATAAACATAACCCAAACAAAATATTTTTATTTTCAATATTTTGTTGCAAATCCTTTGGAGGCAATCACTGCCTTAAGTCTGGAACCCATGGACATCACCAAACGCTGGGTTTCCTCCTTCTTAATGCTTTGCCAGGTCTTTACAGCCGCAGCCTTCAGGTCTTGCTTGTTTGTGGGTCTTTCCGTCTTAAGTCTGGATTTGAGCAAGTGAAATGCATGCTCAATTGGGTTTAGATCTGGAGATTGACTTGGCCATTGCAGAATGTTCCACTTTTTGGCACTCATGAACTCCTGGGTAGCTTTGGCTGTATGCTTGGGGTCATTGTCCATCTGTACTATGAAGCGCCGTCCAATCAACTTTGCAGCATTTGGCTGAATCTGGGCTGAAAGTATATCCCGGTACACTTCAGAATTCATCCGGCTACTCTTGTCTGTTCTTATGTCATCAATAAACACAAGTGACCCAGTGCCATTGAAAGCCATGCATGCCCATGCCATCACGTTGCCTCCACCATGTTTTACAGAGGATGTGGTGTGCCTTGGATCATGTGCCGTTCCCTTTCTTCTCCAAACTTTTTTCTTCCCATCATTCTGGTACAGGTTGATCTTTGTCTCATCTGTCCATAGAATACTTTTCCAGAACTGAGCTGGCTTCTTGAGGTGTTTTTCTGCAAATTTAACTCTGGCCTGTCTATTTTTGGTATTGATGAATGGTTTGCATCTAGATGTGAACCCTTTGTATTTACTGTCATGGAGTCTTCTCTTTACTGTTGACTTAGAGACAGATACACCTACTTCACTGAGAGTGTTCTGGACTTCAGTTGATGTTGTGAACGGGTTCTTCTTCACCAAATTAAGTATGCGGCGATCATCCACCACTGTTGTCATCCGTGGACGCCCAGGCCTTTTTGAGTTCCCAAGCTCACCAGTCAATTCCTTTTTTCTCAGAATGTACCCAACTGTTGATTTTGCTACTCCAAGCATGTCTGCTATCTCTCTGATGGATTTTTTCTTTTTTTTCAGCCTCAGGATGTTCTGCTTCACCTCAATTGAGAGTTCCTTTGACCGCATGTTGTCTGCTCACAGCAACAGCTTCCAAATGCAAAACCACACACCTGGAATCCACCCCTGACCTTTTAACTACTTCATTGATTACAGGTTAACGAGGGAGACGCCTTCAGAGTTAATTGCAGCCCTTAGAGTCCATTGTCCAATTACTTTTGGTCCCTTGAAAATGAGGACGCTATGCATTACAGAGCTATGATTCCTAAACCCTTTCTCCGATTTGGATGTGGAAACTATCATATTGCAGCTGGGAGTGTGTACTTTCAGCCCATATTATATATATAATTGTATTTCTGAACATGTTTTTGTAAACAGCTAAAATAACAAAACTTGTGTCACTGTCCAAATATTTCTGGCCCTAACTGTACATTACACAGGTATCCATCAAACAATATGCATTACCCAGGTATCAATTTGTATCAACAAGCTTTCTGATAGGCTACCTTCACTTAAAAGGGTTATCCACTACTAGGACAACCCCATCTTGATCAAAATGTTTGGCCCCCATAATATAATAAAGCTTATACTTACGTCCCCTGCTGGCATCATTCCTACGGTGTCGGTACTCCTGGGACTCCCGTGCGGTTACACGTGACGCCGGCGCCCAATAAGCACTGGCGTTCCTGTCCCCGCCTTCGGACAAATCAAACATGAAGAGGAAGTCCGGCCTGCAGCTGATCTCGGATCTTCTCTTCACGCTCAGTTTGACAGGAGGTGGGGACAGTGACGCTGGCGCAGATTGGGTGCCGGCGCCACGTGTCACAAAAACAGCACGGGAGCCCTAGGACAGCGAGTGGCGACATGGCACTAGAACAGTAGATGAGTATAAGCGGTATTGCGCCAAGCGAGAGGTATGACAAGAAGTTGTCTCAGCAGTGGGCAACTTCTTTAAAAATCACAGAGGGATTTGTCTCCTGCATAATATGCCAGGACGCCCACACAGAATTCCAATTTATGAACAATTTGCACTTTTGTGTTAGTGTACAGAGGCTATAAGAACAATTTGTATGCAGGATATTGTGTATTCTTGGTGATGGCTACGGATGGAGACAAATGCCCTTTTTTCACGTCACACTGTGGTTTAATAAATATGACTTCTGCAGATGTCTGACAGAATCCTGTGGCTTAGTATTCTACAAGGTTGTGCTTCCTGGGCATAAACCAACACATTGCCAGATGCTGACTCATGGCACCAGCACCAGCCAAAGGTTTTCCTGCAGCAACAAGACAGGACACAAAGGAAACCATGTTTTATATAGCTGATAAAGTACTAAAAGGGACATGCTAAGGTAGATGTAAATAGACAAAAATAAACTGAGAACATCATAAGGGGAGTGCTGGAGAAGCACAGGGTAATCGGTATATACACTATAACGGCAAGATAGGCATGGAAACACAGTGCCTTGCGAAAGTATTCGGCCCCCTGGAACTTTTCAACCTTTTCCCACATATCATGCTTCAAACATAAAGATACCAAATGTAAATTTTTGGTGAAGAATCAACAACAAGTGGAACACGATTGTGAAGTTGAACGAAATTTATTGGTTATTTTAATTTTTTTTTTTGAAATTCCAAAACTGAAAAGGGGGGCGGGGGGGGGGGTTTGGCATGCAATATTATTCGGCCCCTTTACTTTCAGTGTAGCAAACTCACTCCAGAAGTTCATTGTGGATCTCTGAATGATCCAATGTTGTCCTAAATGCCTAATAATAATAATAATCTTTATTTATATAACGCCAACATATTCCGCAGCGCTTTACAGTTTAACAGCATCAAACACAACAGACATAAGTAACAACGTTAACAATACAATAATTAAAGCGAAATAAAACGACCCTGCTCATGAGAGCTTACAATCTACAATCAGGTATGGGAGATACAAAGCACAGGTGTGTATTTACAATGATGCATTTACAATGATGGTCCAGCCATCTTCAGGGAGTGGGGATAGGTGGAGATAGTGAATGGGCTACACACACACAAACATAAAATGAGTTTGATTAGTGACTGTGGTAGGCCGCTCTGAACAAATCTGTTTTGAGCGAGCGCCTAAAACTATGCAAATTGTGGATGGTCCTAATATCTTGGGTTAGAGCATTCCAGAGGATTGGCGCAGCACGGGAGAAGTCTTGGAGTCGGGAGTGGGAGGTACGGATTAGCGCAGAGGTTAGTCGCAAGTCATTTGTAGAGCGCAGCGGTCGGTTAGGCCGAAATGAGCGAGGAGATGTATGGGGGTGCCACACTGTAAAGAGCTTTGTGGGTGAGAAGAAGTACTTTGAATTGTATCCTGTAATGAATGGGCAGCCAGTGTAATGACTGGCGAAGAGCGGACGTGTCCGAGTAACAATTAGCCAGATGGATAATGATAAATATAATCCACCTGTGTGTAATCAAGTCTCCGTATAAATGCACCTGCTCTGTGATAGTCTCAGGGTTCTGTTTGAAGCACAGAAAGCATCATGAAGAACAAGGAACACAACAGGCAGGTCCGTGATACTGTTGTGGAGAAGTTTAAAGCCGGATTTGGATACAAAATGATTTCCAAAACTTTAAACATCCCAAAGAGCACTGTGCAAGCGATCATATTACATAGTAACATAGTTAGTAAGGCCGAAAAAAGACATTTGTCCATCCAGTTCAGCCTATATTCCATCATAATAAATCCCCAGATCTACGTCCTTCTACAGAACCTAATAATTGTATGATACAATATTGTTCTGCTCCAGGAAGACATCCAGGCCTCTCTTGAACCCCTCGACTGAGTTCGCCATCACCACCTCCTCAGGCAAGCAATTCCAGATTCTCACTGCCCTAACAGTAAAGAATCCTCTTCTATGTTGGTGGAAAAACCTTCTCTCCTCCAGACGCAAAGAATGCCCCCTTGTGCCCGTCACCTTCCTTGGTATAAACAGATCCTCAGCGAGATATTTGTATTGTCCCCTTATATACTTATACATGGTTATTAGATCGCCCCTCAGTCGTCTTTTTTCTAGACTAAATAATCCTAATTTCGCTAATCTATCTGGGTATTGTAGTTCTCCCATCCCCTTTAATAATTTTGTTGCCCTCCTTTGTACTCTCTCTTGTTCCATTATATCCTTCCTGAGCACCAGTGCCCAAAACTGGACACAGTACTCCATGTGCGGTCTAACTAGGGATTTGTACAGAGGCAGTATAATGCTCTCATCATGTGTATCCAGACCTCTCTTAATGCACCCCATGATCCTGTTTGCCTTGGCAGCTGCTGCCTGGCACTGGCTGCTCCAGGTAAGTTTATCATTAACTAGGATCCCAAAGTCCTTCTCCCTGTCAGATTTACCCAGTGGTTTCCCGTTCAGTGTGTAATGGTGATATTGATTCCTTCTTCCCATGTGTATAACCTTACATTTATCATTGTTAAACCTCATCTGCCACCTTTCAGCCCAAGTTCCCAACTTATCCAGATCCATCTGTAGCAGAATACTATCTTCTCTTGTATTAACTGCTTTACAGTTTTGTATCATCTGCAAATATCGATATTTTACTGTGTAAACCTTCTACCAGATCATTAATGAATATGTTGAAGAGAACAGGTCCCAATACCGACCCCTGCGGTACTCCACTGGTCACAGCGACCCAGTTAGAGACTATACCATATTGAAATGGAGGGAGTATCATACCACTGCAAATCTACCAAGACCGGGCTGTCCTTCTAAACTTACATCTCAAACAAGGAGAAGACTGATCAGACATGCAGCCAAGACGCCCATGATCACTGTGGATGAACTGCAGAGATCTACAGCTGAGGTGGGACAGTCTGCCCATAGGACAACAATCAGTCGTGCACAAATCTGGCCTTTATGGAAGAGTGGCAAGAAGAAAGCCATTTCTCAAAGGTATCCATAAAAAGTGTCATTTAAAGTTTGCAACAAGCCACCTGGGAGACACACCAAACATGTGGAAGAAGGTGCTCTGGTCAGATGAATCCAAAATCGAACTTTTTGGCAACAATGCCAAACGATATGTTTGGCGTAAAGGCAATACAGCTCATTACCCTAAACACACCATCCCCCCTGTCAAACATGGTGGTGGCAGCATCATGGTTTGGGCCTGCTTTTCCTCAGCAGGGATAGGGAAGATGGTTAAAATTGATGGGAAGATGGATGGAGCCAAATACAGGACCATTCTTGAATAAAACCTTGGAGTCTGCAAAAGATCTGAGACTGGGATGGAGATTTGACTTCCAAAAGACAATAATCCCAAACATAGCAAAATCTACAATGGAATGGTTCACAAATAAACGTATCCAAGTGTTAGAATGGCCAAGTCAAAGTCCAAACCTCAATCCAATCGAGAATCTGTGGAAAGAGCTGAAAACTGCTGTTCACAAAGATCTCCATCAAACCTCACTGAGCTCGAGCTGTTTGACAAGGAAGAATGGGCAAGAATTTCAGTCTCTCGATGTACAAAACCGATAGAAACATATCCCAAGCGACTTGCAGCTGTAATCGCAGCAAAAGGTGGCACAACAAAGTATTAGGTTAAAGGGGCCGAATAATATTGCACGCCCACTTTTCTTTTTTTGAATTTCCACAAAAATTTAAAATAACTAGTGATGAGCAAATATACTCGTTACTCGAGATTTCTCGAGCACGCTCAGGGGTCCTCCGAGTATTTTTTAGTGCTCATAGATTTAGTTTTTCTTGCCGCAGCTGAATGATTTATTTCTGTTAGCCAGCATAAGTACATGGGGGACTCCGTAGCAACCAGGCAACCGCCACATGTACTTATGCAGGCTAACAGATATAAATCATTCAGCTGCGGCAAGAAAAACGAAATCTTCGAGCACTAAAAAATACACGGAGGACCCCCGAGCATGCACGGGAAATCTCGATTAACGAGTATATTCACTCATCACTAAAAATAACCAATACATACATTTCGATCAACTTCACAATTGTGTTCCACTTTTTGTTGATTCTTCACCAAAAATATGGTATCTTTATGTTGGACGCATGATATGTGGGAAAAATTCCAGGGAGCCAAATACTTTCGCAAGGCACTGTATATATACTGTATGATCTGTAGCAAAGGCCAAGTATCTTCAAAATGGACAACCTTCAACAGTAGACATATATAGCATGTAAATCAGGAATTCTTAGTCCTTATGTGAGACTATTATGAACACCCTTTATCGCATATAAAATATTTTGGAGCAATGCTTATCCAACAGCACATACCAAAATGTAATCACCCTACAGAGACACACTTAAACGGGGGAAGGCCAAATCACATGCACCACTACTATCAGCAAGTTAAAAGTAGTCCATAATTTATAATCAAAGGGCATGACGAAATAGTGCTACTGAGAACATATAACTTCATTGGATGGGCTTTTGCAATTGGGGCATGTTAAGATTGCAGTTGTTTGGTCTAGGTTGGTCTTCCCACTTATATCCCCTACATTTAAACGTATAATGCGCCTCTCACTCCAGTGACTAATTTGCAACATACACCTGTACTTTGAGGAGGCCATGGAGGACAGAGAGTGTGTGCTCTACAAGAAATGCTACCTGGCACCATTTTTTTTAACAATTTCTAAATCAGCTGAGCACAAAGGTGGGGATTGACAAATGGAGAAGATGAGAGGTCACCAGACCAAACAGGTTTTGTAAAAACAAGAAAGCCAGTATGGCTGCAACAAAGCAAACAAGTGACAAAAGTTCTGAGGCTCAGATTGACAAGCCCATTAGCAGCATTAAGGCTGAAAAGTGTCTACACAATAAGAATAGAGGTTCACTGGGAAACTCGGATACAAATGTTTTTTTATTTTTTATGTATTTAGTCTGATCAGTAAGAGATGAAGAATTTCAATCAATCAATCAATCAATCAATCATTAAAGGGAACCAGTCATGTAAAAAAACACTTTTAACCTGCAGGTATTTGGTTAGTCTGCAGGGCAATAGCGTTCTGCAGCTGCCTTGTCCCCAAACTTAGAGCCCACTGCTGGGAGGAAATTAAATTTATTGGGCTTTCAGCAGGGGTGTAACTACAACAGGTGCAAGGGTTGCAATTGCACCTGAGCCCTGGAGCCTAGGGGGGCCCTAAAAGTCCCTTTGGCCTTTAGAAAAAGACTACTGCGAATAAAGATTTAAAATATTTGGGGGCCCCGTTGGTGCTTTCGCATCGGGGCCCATGCGTTTCAAGTTACATCACTGGCTTTCAGTCCTAGGATGGTGGCTGGCATGGCTTCAGTCTTCGCTCAGAACATAGTGAGCGGCGGCTGTAACCACAACCTGAAACAGCAAACTCTAATGCCAAGCAGGCTGTCAGTCAGCACTATGCAATGAGCGGTGACTGAAGCTGCGCTAGCCACACACCCCTATGACTGAAAGCCCGAGGCTGCCAGGAGGAATTCAGTTTGTTTCCTCCCAGCAGCGAGGCTCTCAATGCAGGTGCCAGACAGCTTCAGAAAGCTATTAACCTTAAGATTAACCCCATATCTGGAGGTTAATAGCATTTTTTCATGACTGGTTCCCATTAATGATTCATTTATTGAAATTCTTCATCTCTTACTGATCAGACCAATTGACAGCTTTCTCCTGTTACAAAGTATAGAAAATAAGCTTGTAATCAGTGGCAGGAATCGCCTGAAGATCATGAAAAGTTGTGTGACAGCAGTAGACATGTGCTGCTTGTCAAAAATAATGATTTTATGAAAACTATTGCAAGACTAAGCTGATTCAGCCCCAGCGAGTGCTAACTTACAAGTACAGAAGGAGAACGGACCTTGCCTGTGATGGCCTGAAATCTAGGGTCTCTTAGGGTCTCTCCCTAAGGTGGCTAGCATATATGTATCGCTTGCTCACCGAGCCCCACTCCATACAGCCAACCAATTCCAGCCCTGTGCTGATGAGGGCCTAAAGCCCGAAACACGTGTCCACAGGTAGGAATTGGTTGGCTGTGTAAATTGAGAAACTAATCCGCAGCACTGCACACTTGGCGGTTCCAAGCGCTGTGGATTAGACTGGGGTGGAAAGAGATGATTTGCATAGCTCCGCCTACTGCAAAGGATTCTGGGTAAACCTGCTATTCTTTGTATTATGCTGCTTGCAAGTACTTTCCGTTTCAGGAAAGCATCCACTAGGCCTGAAATCTACAAATTAATGTACAAAACCGCTCCACATACGGTCCTGTAGATGGGTACTGTACACTGTAGAGGCTGGTGTTCAGGATACTTTAGAAGATTTAGATGGTGGTCGAGAGACTGAAGTGCTGGGGTAGCAAGTTCCAGAGTATAGGTGATACATGGGAAAAAAACATGGAACTGGTGTGAAAAAAGCAGAGAAAAAAGATATTGTGAGGCTCAGAAAATACGTGTGGGGAAATATCGGGAGATTACGTCAGAAATGTATGGACGGGATAGGATATGGGCAGCCTTTGCATGTCGTTAATATTTTAATCTGAATTCAATGAGCAATTAGCAGCTAGATCGAGAAATTTGGGTTTTGCTAAACACAACTGAGTTCAATTGTCATTTCATTCAAAATTTGGGGACAAATGTCCTAAATAGGGTGATCAGAAACATGAGTACAATGCCAACTCGTAACATCCACAAAGAAAACTCCATGTTGTATGCTCAATATATATGTCCCTCTAAAAAAAAGTCATTCGTCATGTTGTCATAATGATATGTCAGGCATGCAAAGCCATATTTTAGAATGTGGTAATAGACTACAAGTAATGAAGAAACGTCTCATTGTACTGGATGACAGGCTTCAAAAACAGTCCTTAAATTACAGTAAAAAAGTGTAAAATCAACACTTATCGGTACATAATGAAGGAATTCATCTCGTTTTACAGCTTTCTGTGGAGGTATTGCCCATTGCAAATGAACAGACAAAAAATGTCTGGAACCTTCTCAAGATCACAAGAGTTCAGACTGATGCCCCAAAGCTTCAGTCACATGCAAGAGAGGTGTAATAAATCTGTCTCGTATATTAGGTCTTGTAGATAAACAGACAATAATTAATATGACAAACAAGACAGAAAACAGCAATCCTACTGTTCCGACAAGAAATAAATAACAAAGAGCAAGAATTGAAGAATACAAACATTACAAAAATAAGTTTTATACTGGTAAAAATACATTTTTAAGCCTTTTACTGTCGTTGATCTTTCTTGCGTAGGTTTACTTTTTATTAGCATGTTCAGTATGGACTAGCAGCTCATACTTACATTATATATAGTGCTCGTAAAATATCAAAGACACCTTGTCTGATCTGTGCAGACAAATCTTTGGTTACAACAAACACATCTTTTTCTCTTTTTAGATGCCTAGAAAATTGCAGAATACACAACATTTCTCTTAAATTCTTTTTCTTTTACCTTTGCTTCAGCCTACGCTTAGCTGTAGTAGGGACATTGGCTCCATATCCATATGAGAATAAAACTCTTTCAGCTTCAGCTTCATCTTCCACTGTAACAGAGAGGAAAAATAATCAATTTCCAAATATTCACAAAAATAAGCCATGTACAAGTTGCATAAAATATTACAAATCAGTTTTATTCAATTGTGCTATCTGCAAGGGTATAGTTCACTTGCAGAAAGGTCACTACATAGATGAGATACCTAAATGAAAATTTCTATTATCACAGTGACTTGCCAAAGTATTCACCTCCTTGGCTTTTTGACATATTTTGTTACATTTTAACCTGTGCTTAAATGTTTGTAATCCGATCTGTGCGTGATGCATCAGCACTAACTAGTCTAAGGCTAGTTTCACACTAGCGTTTTGAGGAGCTGCGGACTTCCTCTGTGAAGCCCCGCCCTCGCCCGCTGGCTCCGACTACTTCTGAATGCGGCCGCCATGCGGCCTGCGTACCCATCTTTAACATTAGGTACGCAGGTCGTGCCGCTGTATGCGGATGCTTCCACATGCGTCGTTTTGACGATGCGGAGAAAAAAAATTGCTACAAGCTGCATCCTACGCTGGTCGCCGCATCGTCAAAACGACACATGCGGAAGCATCCGCATACAGCGGCACGACCTGCATACCTAATGTTAAAGATAGGTACGCAGGCCGCATGCAGAAGTAGGTGGAGCTAACGGCGGAGGTGCGGCCGAGGGCAGGGCTTCACGGAGGAAGTCCGCAGCCGTCCGCAGCTCCTCAAAACGCTAATGTGAAACCGGCCTAAGCTGGTGAAGTGAGGTGAGAAAAATATAGGCATAAATTAAATTTATAGGATCAAATAACAAAAAATTTGCATGTGCATATGTAATCAGCCCTTATGCTATAAATCCCCTAAAAATCTCTGGTGACAGCAATTATTTTCATAAGTCACATGCTTAGTGAAAGGAAGCCACACCATTAGGAAAGAGGCACCACTAACCAAACAAATCCGCGAAAACCAAGGAGAGCTCCAAACAAGTCAAGGACAAAGTTGTTGAGAAGTACAAGTCAGGGTTGGGTTATAAAAAAAATATCCTAATCTAGCATTATGCCTTGGAGCACCATCAAATGGAAAGAACATGGTACCACAACAAAGCTGCCAATAGAGGGCTGCCCACCAAAACTCTCAGCCCTTGCAAGGAGGGCATTAATCAGAAAGGCAGCACAGAGACCAAAGGTAACCCTGAAGGAGCTGCAGAGTTCCCAAGCAAAGACTGGAGTATCTGTTCACAGCCCACAATAAGCCATACACCCCACAGAGGTGGCCTTTATGGAAGAGTGGCCAGAAAAAAGCCTTCAATTACACAGAAAAATGGTAAGACTCATTATGAGTTTGCCAAAAGACACGTCGGAGACTGTAAGGAGCACTATCTGTGGTTATTATACTGTATGGAGCTTTATATGGGGGCAATATACTGTATAGAGCACTATAAGTGGCCATCATACTGTATAGAGCAGTATGTGGTGTCAATGTACTGTATGGAAGACAATGCAGGGCCCTGTTATACTGTATGGAGGACTATGTGGGGCCCATTTTACTGTACGGAGCTCTTTTTGTAGCCATTATACTGTATGGAGGGCTGTTTGGGGATTACAGTTATAGAATCATACTGTTATGAGGTCACCATTCTTTGTCAGAAAGATTGACGGAGAAGGCTACAGTAGGGTCATCATATTATGGGTGTGGGGGGGTACTGTGGAGGAATTCACTGTGGGGACATCTTACCATGTTTGGAACGCAATTTTGTTTTCAACATACTTTATTATTTGTATTATTCAAGTTTTTATCCTTTGCTATTACTTATTTAAATTAGGCCATTGAGCCTTATGTTTTTACTGCTCTTACACAACATATATTATTCCAATATTTTATTCTAAGATCTATTAATTAAATGTACTTTGTTAGTGGTACAACCCTTTTAAGTTTGTTTCCATATGAAAAAGTTAATTGTTAGATTTGACGATAAAGAAAAACTTCCTCAATTGTAGACTTTAAAAAAAAAAAAAAATATCAAGATTGGCCGGCGACGTTGTCCAAGCTTTTAATTTTAGCCCTCTGTATATTCTAGTATGACATCCCTGTGCTAAAGCAACACTCAAGTGTTTGAAGGGGAAACGTGGAAATGTTTTGGAGCAGCTTAGTCAAAACCCACACCTTAATCCAACTTTGAATCAGTGGTCAGACTTGAAGATTGCTGATAACCAGAGGAAACCATCTAACTTGAAGGAGCTGGAGCAGGTTTGCCTTGAGGAATTGGCAAATATCCCAGTGGCAAGTTCATAGAGACTTCCACAAAACGACTTGCGGCTATAATTGCCACAAAAGGAGGGTCAACACAATAATGTCTTGGGGGGGGGAATTGTTGTGCACACTGAAGTCTTCAGTTATTATGTCCTATTTTGTTGTTTGCTTCACAATAAAAATAAAAGTTCACGGTTGTAGGCATGTTCTTTACGTGAACTGATGTAAACCCTCAAAAAATCAAGTGAACTTTCAGTTTGTGAAAACACAAAAAATGCTGCCAATTGAGCTGAATACCTTCCCAAGCTACTGTATATTCATGCAGATGTCTACTTATATATATAGCCTGGTTTATTAACAATTTTTCCAACTCCAACCTGCCCCTAAGTCATTGGAAATCAGTGGCTTTATAAAACAGAAAGAAATACATGCACATCATTTTATTTAATCCCATTATGATGGGCTATTTTATGTTTTTTTGTTTCTTTTTTTTGCACTGGTAAGCGGGGGAAAAATCTAAGTGCGTTGAAACCACAAAATAATGAATTCCAAGATTGTTCTTTGGATTTTTTAGTTACCATGTTCACTATATAGTAAAACTAACTGGGCAGTTTGATTCATAAGGTCAGTACGATTACGCAGATACCAAGCATGTATATTTTTTTTTTTATTTAACTGGTGAAAAGAAATTTGTAAAATTAAAAATTATTTTAATATTTTCTGAGAGGTCTAATGTTTTCAATTTTCAGGATACGGGGCTGTGTGAGGGCTCAATTTTGTGAGTGGAGTGGAAGTTTTTACTGGTATCACTTTGGGATAGATACAGTGTTTTGATTGCCTCTTATTGCATTTTATAGAAAAGTTGTGGTGGCCAAAAATAGAAGGCATTAGTCCTACCGGTAATTGGGTGTCCAGGAGTTCATCATGACGGCACCATCAGACGGTAGTCCTTCATATCTTTGATAGGGACTGGAACACACAAGAGGTTAAAAAAGACCCCTCTCTGTACCAACCGTGATTTTCCAAGTACCACATCAGGATGGATGCAACTATATTTTATTGAGATTAATTCTATATATATTACCTTCACATAGCGGACAGTGTTGTGAATTCTGTGGCAGAGCTCCCTCCTGTGGTCACAAGTGGTACTTCGGCTGGTTCTCTCTGTGAGCTTCCGTTGGTGGAGGAAAGTGGTACTGCGGCTTCTGAGTTTCCTTCCTCAGGTGATGTGGTGAAGTCGTTAGGTGCTGCTCTATTTAACTCCACCTAGTGCTTTGATCCTGGCCTCCAGTCAATGTTCTAGTATTGGACCTGTTTCCTCCTGGATCGTTCCTGTGGCCTGCTGCTCTGCATAGCTAAGTTCCTCTTTGCTATTTGTTTGCTGTTTTTTTCTGTCCAGCTTGTCAATTTGTTTTTTTCTGCTTGCTGGAAGCTCTGGGACGCAGAGGGTGTACCTCCGAGCCGTTAGTTCGGTACGGAGGGTCTTTTTGCCCCCTTTGCGTGGTTTTTGTAGGGTTTTGTGTTGACCGCAAAGTTACCTTTCCTATCCTCGCTCTGTTCAGAAAGTTGGGCCTCACTTTGCTAAATCTATTTCATCTCTACGTTTGTCTTTTCATCTTAACTCACAGTCATTATATGTGGGGGCTGCCTTTTCCTTTGGGGTATTTCTCTGAGGCAAGGTAGGCTTATTTTCTATCTTCAGGCTAGCTAGTTTCTCAGGCCGTGCCGAGTTGCATAGTGAGCGTTAGGCGCAATCCACGGCTGCCTTTAGTGTGGTTGGAGAGGATTAGGGATTGCGGTCAACAGAGTTCCCACGTCTCAGAGCTCGTTCTTGTTTTTTGGGTTATTGCCAGGTCACTGTATGTGCGCTGACCTCTATGTCCATTGTAGTACTGAATTACCTCTCATAACAGGACAGGAAATTTAAGGGAGGGAATGTGATGGGTGCTGTCATGATGGACTCCTGGAAACCGAATTACTGGTAGGACTAATTCCTTCTCTCCAGGACGTCCCTCCAGAACATCAGGAAAATATAATACATTCAGGGCGGGACTACTGCTTGGAGGACTTTCCTAACAAAGGCCGTCTTTTCGCCTTACAAATCGTCCAGCTTATAATAATGACTGCAAAAGGTGTTCTGACTTGTCCACGTTGCTGCTGTGCAGGTTTGGTCCACATAGTCCCCAGCTTATTCTGCTCATAGATTGTAGATATTGCCCTAGCTTGAATACGCTGTGGTGTTCTCCGGAGGTGCTCTTCATTCTGCAGAATAAGTCAGACTGATTAAGGACTTAATTCATCTTGCTAAGGTCGCTTTTGACGTTTTTTTCCCATTATTCTTCCCTGCGAACTGAACAAACAGATTTGAATCTATCCACCAACTCTTTGTGGCCTCTAGGTATTGAAGGACTGTTCTTCTGACATCTAGAGAATGGAATGTGAGTTCCCTAATATCTTTATGGTTTTGGCAAAAGGAAGTCAAGACGATTTCTTGGCTCATATGGAATGCCATTACTACTTTAGGTAATAAGGTCAGATCTAACTTTAATATAATGCAGTCCTCTAGGCTCCATAGATATAGATCTTTGATGGAGAAGGCATGTTATGTCCCCTACTCGTCTTGCAGTAGTTATGGCAACCAAAAAGGTTGTTTTTAAGGAGAGAGAGGAGTCTTCTAGAGGCTCATATGGTCTACATAGGCCGTTCAACACTAAATTCAGGTTTCATGGAGGGAAGTCCTTAATTGTGGGTCTAAACTTACCTTTGGCCTTGATCAATTTCTCAATCCAGGGTTGGCTTGCAAACGAATAATCCAAAAATGCACTTAGAGCTGAATTTGTACCTTCAACATGCTTGGTCTTAGACCTTTAGCAAACCCCGATTAGAGAATCTAGTATCTTTGATATATTAGATCTTGAGATATTTTGTGAGCACAATTTCTTCCAAGCCATTGTGTATATCGTTGACGTTACTAGCTTCCTACTTCCCTGTATAGTGCATATGACAGAATCTGAAAGTCTTCTGGATCTCAAGATCTGCCTTTCAGGATCCAGGAAGATAAATGCAGGAACTTCACATTGGGATGAAACATTGGCTCTTGGAAAAGAATATAATGCCTTATCGGAAGAAATATGGGGTCCCCTAGAGCCATCTTTGTAACAGGGGAAACCAGCTTCTCTTAGGCCAAAATGGTATTGTCACAATTACCTTAGCCTGATGCTCCTGGATTTTCCTCAGTACAGCAGCAATTAGCCGAAAGGGTGGAAAGGCATATGTCAAGTTCCATGTTCCTTATTTGGGACAAGGCTTCTATTCCTGTCGGGTTGTCCCTTTGATTTAGGGAAAACATTTTTTTAGCTTTTTTTTTTCCCCTTGTGGCAAACAGGTCTAGTTGAGGAATACCCTAGTGATAGATTAAGAGATGGAATTCCTCCTAGTGTAGATCACATTCTGAAAGTCAACAACCAGATTCTGAGATCTCTTTAGGTGCATTGCTGGCACTGAAAGGGCTGTTTTTTTTAGCCCAACAGGAATTTTTGGTGGCCAAAGCCTGAAGATCGTGATGTTCTGGACCACCTTGATGTCGGAGGAAGGCTACTGTGGTGACACTATCCAATAGAATTCTGCTGTGTTGATTTTCAAATTTAACTGGCATCTCTTCCACATCTCCCAGACCACTTGGAGCTTTCTGAGAATTGACGATGGATGTGAGATGGCCAGGTGCCCTGTAGGTACTGACCTTGGACATGGGCCCCCTATCCGCTGTTGCTTACATATGTGGTGATGGCTACAAATGGGGATAGACTCCACATACTCCCTTTCTGAAGGTTGCTCATAGAGGTCCACCAAATCAATTACTTTTTGTTGTCATGGACAATCTTGTTTTCTTGTCCAATCCATCCTCTCAACTGTTCCAGGATGCTAGGATCTGCTGTTGTAACTGCCTTCAGTGAAATTGGCTCCACCGTACGCATGGTATAGAGGCTGCCATCAATCCTAGGATCTTTATACTTTCCCTGTTAGATACTCGAGTTCTCTTTTTGAGGGCGAGAACTCTGACTTTGAGTTTGTTTGGCTTCCTTTCTGGTAGGAAGGATTTCTGTTGTTACAAATCAAAGAGGACTCAACAAAAATCTTTTGTTTCCGTGGGACAAGAAATGATTTTTTTCTGTTTATGACCCATTCTAGGTGCTTCATTCAGGACTAAGATGGTTGATGCTCTGCTATTAGGAGAAAATCGTTCAGGTACTGAACAACGATTATCCCTTCTTCCTTCATAATTTCTGCTAGTAGTTTGGTGAAAATGCATGGGGCTGAGGAAAGACCAAACGGGAAGACAACGGAATTGGCAATGCTGAATTGCTTCCCTTTCTTTTACAGCGAATCTCAGATATCTTTAACTGCGAGGATGAATTGGCACATGGTAATAGGCTTCTTTGATATCTAGCATAGACATTACCATATCTTTCCTGATTAGAGGAATCGATGATCTTTTTGATTCCATTAGATTGTGAGTGCCATTGCAGAAAAGCAAAAATAATGAATGTAAAGCGCTGCGGAATATGATTGCGCTATATAAGCAATGCCTAATAAATAATAATAATAAATTCCATTTTTTATTTTTTGGATACATCTCATTTGTTTAGGGATTTTAGATTTATAATAGTGAGAAAGTCGCACCTGGACTTCTTTATTGAGAATAGATTCGAGTAGTATCTGAGGAACCATTCTGCTCCCGGTATTAGTATTACTACTCCTGAAGCCACCAACTTTTTTATATCTCTTAGTAACATAGTTTTAAAGGTTGAAGGAAGACTTTAAGGCCATGTTCACACAGTGCGTTTTTTACTGCGGAACCGCAGCGGTTTTGCCGCTGCGGTTCCGCAGCTGTTTTCCATGCAGGGTACATAACAATGTAACCCTATGGAAAACAGTCACTGCTGTGCACATGATCCGGAATTTCGTTTAAAAAGCCGCGCAGAATAGCTGCGGCAAAAAAGAAGGAGCATGTCACTTCTTTTTCCTGAACCGCAGCGGTTCTGCACCCATAGACCTCCATTGTGAGGTCAAAACCGCAGTAAAACCCGCAGATCAAAAATATATCTGCGGGTTTTACTGCGATTTGATGTGCAGAACCGCTGCAGCAGGAAGTGCGGGGAAGCGGGCGGAAGTGCGTGGGCGGAGTGTGGCTGCCCCCCCGTGCTCCGATCCCGCCCCCGTGCTCCGATGCCCCCACCCAGTGCTCCGATGCCCCTCCCCCAGTGCTCCGATGCCCCCCCCCCGTGCCCTAATCTCCCCCCCTTATACTTACCCGGCGTCCCGGTGTCCGTCCGGCCGTCTTCTCCCTGGGCGCCGCCATCTTGCAAAATGCCGGGCGCATGCGCAGTGCGCCCGCCGAATCTGCCGGCTGGCAGATTCGCTCCAAAGTGCATTTTGATCACTGAGATATAACCTATCTCAGTGATCAAAATAAAAAAATAGTAAATGACACCCCCCCACTTTGTCACCCCCATTGGTAGGGACAATAAAAAAATTAAGAATTTTTTTTTTTTTTTCACTAAGGTTAGAATAGGGGTAGGGGTAGGGTTAGGGTTAGGGTTAGGGTTAGAAAACTGCATTAAAAAAAAGGATCAAAAAACGCATCAAAAAACGCATCAAAAAAGGACAAAAAAGGACCAAAAAAAGGACCTGCGTTTTCTGCCAAGAGCTGCAGTTTTTTAAAAAAACAGTCCTGAAAAAAAAAGGATGGAAATCCTGAACGTGTGAACATACCCCAAGTCTGTCTAGTCCAACCCATATCTTAACCTAACATGCCCTAACATGTTGATCCAGAGGAAGGCGAAAAAACCCCATGTGGCAAACAGTAGCTCCACAATGGGAAAAAAAATTAATTCCTGACTCCACATACGGCAATCAGACTAGTTCCCTGGATCAACGCCCTATCAAGGAATCTAGTGCAAATAACCTGTAACATTATACTTTTCAAGAAAGGCATCCAGTTCCCTCTTAAATTTAAGCAATGAATCACTCATTACAACATCATACCATAGTCTCACTGCTCTTACAGTAAAGAATCCGCGTCTGTTATTATGCTTAAACCTTCTTTCCTCCAGATGTAGAGGATGCCCCCTTGTCCCTGACTCAGGTCTATGATTAAAAAGATCATCAGAAAGGTCTTTGTACTGTCCCCTCATATATTTATACATTAACATAAGATCACCCCTTAGCCTTCATTTTTCCAAACTAAATAGCCCCAAGTGTAATAACCTATCTTGGTATTGCAGACCCCCCAGTCCTCTAATAACCTTGGTCGCTCTTCTCTGCACCCGCTCTAGTTCAGCTATGTCTTTCTTATACACCGGAGACCAGAACTGTGCACAGTATTCTAAGTGTGGTCGAACTAGTGACTTGTATAGAGGTAAAATAATGTTCTCCTCATGTGCATCTATGCCTCTTTTAATGCATTCCATTATTTTATTTGCCTTTGTAGCAGCTGCCAGACACTGGCCACTAAATGTCAGTTTGTCATCCACCCATACTCCCAGGTCTTTTTCATTGAGGGTTTTGCCCAGAGTTTTAGAATTAAGCACATAGTTATACATTGTATTTCTGCTACCCAAGTGAGTGACCTTACATTTAACCCTATTAATGCTCATTTGCCATTTAGCAGCCCAAGCTTCAAGTTTACATAAATCATCCTGTAATATAAAATTGTCCTCCTCTGATTTGATTACACTGCAGAGTTAAGTGTCATCTGCAAAAATTGAAATTCTACTCTGTATGCCCCCTACAAGGTCATTAACCCCTTTACCCCCAAGGGTGGTTTGCACGTTAATGACTGGGCCAATTTTTACATTTCTGTCCCTTTATGAGGTTTTAACTCTGGAACGCTTCAACAGATCCCGGTGATTCTGACAATGTTTTCTCGTGACATATTGTACTTCATGATAGTGGTAAAAATTCTTTGATATTACCTGCGTTTATTTGTGAAAAAAACGGAAATTTGGCGAAAATTTTGCAATTTTCCAAATTTGAATTTTTATGCCCTTAAATCACAGAGATAGGTCACACAAAATACTTAATAAGTAACATTTCCCACATGTCTACTTTACATCAGCAAAATTTTGGAACCAAATTTCTTTTTGTTAGGGAGTTATAAGGGTTAAAAGTTGACCAGCAATTTATCATTTTTACAACACCATTTTTTTTTAAGGGACCACATCACATTTAAAGTCATTTTGAGGGGTCTATATGATAGAAAATAACCAAGTGTGACACCATTCTAAAAACTGCACCCCTCAAGGTGCTCAAAACCACATTCAAGAAGTTTATTAACTCTTCAGCTGTTTCACAGGAATTTTTGGAATGTTTAAATAAAAATGAACATTTAACTTTTTTTTCACAAAAGATTTACTTCAGCTCAAATTTGTTTTATTTTACCAACGGTAACAGGAGAAATTGGACCCCAAAGTTCTTGTATAATTTGTCCTGAGTACGCCAATACCCCATATGTGGGGGTAAACCACTATTTGGGCGCATGGCAGAGCTCGGAAGGGAAGGAGTGCCGTTTGACTTTTTCAATGCAAAATTGACTGGAATTGAGATGGGACGCCATGTTGCGTTTGGAGAGCCACTGATGTGCCTAAACATTGAAACCCCCCACAAGTGACACCATTTTGGAAACTAGACCCCCTAAGGAACTTATCTAGATGTGTGGTGAGCACTTTGACCCACCAAGTGCTTCACAGAAGTTTATAATGCAGAGCCGTAAAAATAAAAAAATCATATTTTTTCACAAAAATGATCTTTTCGCCCCCAATTTTTTATTTTCCCAAGGGTAAGAGAAGAAATTGGACCCCAAAAGTTTTTGTACAATTTGTCCTGAGTACGCTGATACCCCATATGTGGGGGTAAACCACTGTTTGGGCTCGGAAGGGAAGGAGCACCGTTTGACTTTTCAATGCAAAATTGACTGGAATTGAGATGGGACACCATGTTGCGTTTGGAGAGCCCCTGATGTGCCTAAACAGTGGAAATCCCCAATTATAACTGAAACCTTAACCCAAACACACCCCTAACCCTAATCCCAACCACAACCCTAACCCCAAACCACACCCCTAACACTAATCCCAACCCTAACCATACCCCAACCCTAATCCTAACCATAACCCTAACCACACCTTTAACCTTGACACACTCCTAACTCTAATCCCAACCGTAAATGCAATCCAAACCCTAACCCTAGCCCCAACCCTAGCCCTAACCCTAATGGGAAAATGGAAATAAATACATTTTTTACATATTTTAATTTTTCCTTAACTAAGGGGGTGATGAAGGGGGGTTTGATTTACTATTTATAGCGGGTTTTCGATCATATTTTTAGGATTGGCAGCCATCACACATTGGGGCGGGGGCATCATGTTATAGTGTAAGATCGCTGATCCGACACTTTGCAGAGCACTGTGTCAGATCAGAGATCTGACGTGCACTGCAGAGAGGCTTCCCGGAGCCTGCTCTGAGCAGGCGCTGGTAAGCCGCCTCCCTGCAGGATCCGGATGCAGCCCTGCGGCCATTTTGGATCCGGGGCCTGCAGGAAGGAGATGCTCGGTACAACGCGAGCACATCACGTTGTACCAAGGGTCTCAGGGATGCCCGCAGGGAGCCCCCTCCCTGCGCGATGCTTCCCTATGCCTCCGGAACACTGTGATCATGTTTGATCGCAGTGTTTTGGGAGTTAATGTGCCAGGAGCGGTCCGTGACCGCTCCTGGCACATACTGCCGGATGTCAGCTGCGATAGTCAGCTGACACCCGGCCGCACTCTCTCCAAGAGCGTGGCCGATCGCTATGACGTACTATCCCGTCGGTGGGCATACGGGCCCACCCCACCTCGACGGGATAGTGCGTCACATGTCAGAAAGGGGTTAATAAATATGTTAAAAAGAAGCAGGCCTAATAGTGACCCCTGTGGTACCTCATTGTTAACTGTGATCCAGTCCGAGTGTGCTCCATAACCACCTTTTGTTTCCTATCCCTGAGCCAGCTCTTAACCCACTTACACATATTTCCCCTATCCCCATTATTCTCATTTTATGCATCAACCCTCTGTGTGGCACAGTATCAAAAGCTTTTGAAAAGTCCATATACACTACGTCCACTGGGTTCCCTTGGTCCAGTCCGGAACTAACCTCTCCATAGAAGCTGATCGGATTAGTCTGACATGAACAGTCCCTAGTAAACCCGTGCTGATACTGGGTCATGAGATTATTCCTCTTCAGATACTCCAGTATAGCATCCCTTAGAATACCCTCCAGGATTTTACCCACAGTAGAGGTTAAGCTTACTGGCCTATAATTACCGAGTTCAGTTTTTGTCCCTTTTTTGAATATTGGCACCACATTTGCTATACGCCAGTCCTGTGGTACAGACCCTGTTATTATGGAGTCTTTAAAGATTAAAAATAATGGTCTATCAATGACTGTACTTAATTCCTGCAGTACTCGGGGGTGGATCCCATCGGGGCCAGGAGATTTGTCAATTTTAGTGATTTTTAGACGCCGCCGTACTTCCTGCTGGATTAAGCAGGTGACAGTTGTTACAGAACCCCCAGCACCAAGAATATGTTATGCAGTATATGTATGTATAATATAGTTTCCATGTGAAATGCATCAGTCCACAGGCTGTGCCCCTGGACAAGATATTCTCTTTCTGACCTCCCCCACCTTTGTAATTCCCACAGTAAATACCAGCAGGCTCCGGCCCCCTGCGACTATTGTAATGTATGTCTGGCCTGCTGTTTTCCTATTGGCCGGCCCTGTGTATTTGGGTTATATATTCTGTTTGCTGTGAATAAAGTGGGTTCTTTAGACTGGAAATACGTGTAGAAGCAGTCAGCTTTTATATGCTCTCATGTAATCAAGAAATTCTAGCCAGCGTCCTTCATTCAGAATCTGCAAAAGCAGAGTGGACCTCCTGAAACACGGGGGGAGGGGGGGTGCTGAACGAGGTACTACAGCCCAGTAGACCCCGTTACAACATTTAATGGGGAATTTTTGTTATCACTGATCTTACTGTCTGTCACGGGATTTTCTTGTGTAAATACTGTTGAAATAGGAATTTTTGTGTACTCACCGTAAAATCCTTTTCTCCGAGCCATTCATTGGGGGACACAGACCGTGGGTGTATGCTGCTGCCAATAGGAGGCTGACACTAAGTGATACAAAAAAAGTTAGCTCCTCCCCTGCAGTATAAACCCTCCTGCTGGCTCTCAGCTAACCAGTTCGGTGCAAAAGCAGTAGGAGATCAATAACAATATATGAGCGTATAGCATGTCATATTATATATGAGAGTATAGCATGCCAGATTATAAAAAACAATCATAAGCTAATAACAGGGTGGGAGCTGTGTCCCCCAATGAATGGCTCGGAGAAAAGGATTTTACGGTGAGTACACAAAAATCCCTATTTCTCCTTCGCCTCATTGGGGGACACAGACCGTGGGACGTCCCAAAGCAGTCCCTGGGTGGGGACAACAACAAATCAGGCCCTGTGTAACCGCTACTTACAAGTGCGCCACCGCGGCCTCCAGAGTCCGCCTGCCCAGACTCACATCTGTGGAAGTGTGGGAATTATAGTGCTTCAAGAATGCATGCGGACTGGACGAATCCACAAGCTTGCAGGCGTGCCTTGCTGACGCCTGGTGCCTAGAACCCTTGATAGACAGGGAGATAGGCTGACATCTAGCACGGAAGGACTCCTGGATGGTGAAAAGAATTCACCATGTTATCATGGTCGATGAAACGGCTAAACCCTTCCTGAAAATGTCAGGAAGCCTTCCTCTACCGTCAGGAAGCCCAAATAAAACGTCCAACCTTCAGAAGGACGCCGTCCTCAAGACGTACCTACTCAGAGCACTCACTTCGTCCAGAATATGGGGGATCTTATTCATTTTGTGGACTGGAGCCAAAACAGATGAGGGAAGAACTATGCCCTCATAACAGTGGTAATACAGTACCACCTTGGTAACAAGGGATGGAGATGGCCTGAGGACAACCTTGCCTCGAAGGAAATAAGGGAAAAAAGTCTGAAAGAGCAGAGAAGCTAGCTCCGAAGACTCGTCAGAGTGAGAATATCGCAGAGGAGAACGGGACGACTTTCCCTGATAGTAAAGTCTGCCCGGATGAAAAAGGAGCCTACTGTAAGGCTCCTAGGAATAATAAGGTCCCAATGATCTAACGGTATGCGATAGGGAAGAACTACATGTGAAAACTCCCTGTGAGAAAGTCCCTACTTGCATTTGTGCTGCGATAAGGCGAGAAGATACTAGCTCCGCAAACAAAAAAAAACAAAAACAAAAAAAACGGACGTGGTCAGTGCGGATCTTTGAGGATCACTGGGGCCCCTTTCTGCTTCTGAAAGGCTTTCGGAAGCAGTGGAAGGGGAGTTATGGAAACTGGTACCACGGCAGAACCAGAGCATGGAGAGCGATGGCTCTTGGATCTCAAGGCCGAACCACGAACTCGAGTACATTGGCCTTCAGTCTGGATGTCATCCCACCAACAACTGGAGAGCTCCAGTAAGGACAGATCTGATGGAAGACTTCGGGGTGAAGTTCCCACTGACTTGAGGCGGAACCCTGACGGCTGAATTTGTTTGCTGTTCAGAGTTCTACTTCTGGGATATATACTGCCGAGATCACCGAATAATAGACTTCGGCCCATCAGAGAAAGTGAGGTACCTCGGTCATGGCGCCTGACCGTGGGTACCTGCTAGATGACTGACGTAAGGCACCGCCGTGGCATTAACCAATTGAATTCGGATAGGGAGACCCGCCAGAAGGCAGTGGACCTGCTTTAAGACTACTGTTCGGATCTCCAGAACAATGATGGGGAGAAGAAGACTGGCATTGGAAGTTACTAATAACCATTGAGCCGGGAGAAAGGCCCTGGATGAAGAAGGAGCTCAGAGACAATTGTCTGAAAGTCTGCTTGACTTGCTGAAAAACGAGCGGAGCGAAGGAAACCGCTTCCATTGTCGTCACCATTTTTGCTCAGAACTCTCTTAGCAAATCGAATGAAATGAGGGGGTGAGTATCAAGTCCTCAGAACTCTCCTTGCGCGAGCTCCCTGTTGAAGGGCCATGACCTTGTCTCGAGGAAGAATTACCATCCTTCTAGAAGTGTGCAGGATCATCCTCAAAAAGGATATCTGCTGGGCTGGAAATGAGGAGAACTTGTCTAAGTGTAGCTGCCAGCCCAAGAGAGAAGGTATCGCAAGAGATATAGACGACTCAGCGTAGTCCTGGAAGGGTGGCTAGACAGACCAAACAGGGCAGGACGAGCACGCCTCTAGAGTGCAAGAGAAACATGACATCCGCCATGACCCGAGCCAACTCTCGGTGCGGAAGCAAGGCCGAAGGACAAGGTTGTGACTTGAAAATGCTGTTGACGAATGGAAAGGCTAAGGAATTTTTGCAGAGGGCAAGCAACCCGAATGTCGATGGATGCCGGAAACTGCACCTTTTTCTGTTGAAGTAATGGCTGAGCGGAGGGACTCCATCCAAAGAAGGAGGACCATGTCAAAGGTTGTTAGAAGTTTGAGGTCCAGGGTCAATCTTACTTTTCGTTCCCCTGTTTGGAACCAAGATCCCTTAGATCTAGACTGTGCTGGACAATCCTTATACAATCCTTTGTCAGTCTCCCGCTCAAAAGATTTGATTGGCCAGTTGTTGCTGGTGTGAATCAAGGTAGTTAAGGTCTCCAGCCAGGAGACCATTGCTCTAGCAATCCATGCGGCCGCTAGGGAGGATAGAGCGCTGGACCCGAAGCCGCAAGACGGAACGAACCAGATTTGCTATCTGACAGTCCGTGGTATTTTTAATTGATGACTCATCAGGTAGGGATACTGGTAGGTATACCACAGGAGATTCTACCCGGTTAAACTGCCCCATGGCAGAATGTGCGGCTGCATCCAGCAGGTCATAGTCTCTTGCCATCTCCTCTTTTCACGGTGCAGAGATAAAAATTAGGAACCCTCGATCCATCAACCTCTTAACAGGGAAGTGGAGAGGAATTGTCCGCCCTCTTGCATCATCCACTAAATAGTGGTGATGCAGAGGGGGGAGCTCGTACGCCAAAAAGGGTGCCTCTATATGTCCACAGAGTTCAGGTCTCCAGGTGGACAGGACAGGTAGTCTGGCGTTAGGCCTGGATGCAGAAGAGGAAACATGGAGACGACACTCCGTGTGCTCGTCTGTTGATGGTGTGGGGAGATCGGTGCCCTTTAAAGGACCCGTCGCCCTTAAAAAACAGGCCAGGCATGGCATCCCACGTAAAGGCTTCTGTCCAGTGAATCGCTTATCCGAATTGAATGGCAAATGCTCTCGAGGGAGTTTAGTCTCTGAAGCTCTGGCAAGCTCAGGCAATATCCAATCCATATTCAGAGCCTTGTTGTCATCAAATCATTGGTGAGGGAGCAGGAAACGAAAAACTTCCGTTTTCTAGATGCCTGTATGTTTCTAGACGCCTGCACGTTTCTAGAATACTTGCGGCCCTTGCTAGCCGATGGCTCCCATGTAGGATAGGGACCATGTATATTGGTCATGCGAGCACTCCAAACACAGAGGGTACACAGAGGGATTCAATCTCTTGGTCCGAGAACCATGGATTGGTCAGTGAAGAAGTCCACTGAGGGGAACTAGAGGATAAAGCTGGGGTCGGCGGCGGAGGGCTCCTCGGACTGATCAAGCGCCTTTAAGACCAGGGAATACTGGTCATGCACCTTTAAGACCACGAAATACTGGTCATACGCCTTTAAGACCAGGGAATACTGGTCATGCGCCTTTAAGACCAGGAAATACTGGTCATGCACCTTTAAGACCAGGGAATACTGGTCATGCGCCTTTAAGAACAGAGAATACTGGTCATGCACCTTTAAGACCACGAAATACTGGTCATACGCCTTTAAGACCAGGGAATACTGGTCATGAACCTTTAAGACCACGAAATACTGGTCATACGCCTTTAAGACCAGGGAATACTGGTCATGCGCCTTTAAGACCAGGAAATACTGGTCATGCACCTTTAAGACCAGGGAATACTGGTCATGCGCCTTTAAGAACAGAGAATACTGGTCATGCACCTTTAAGAGCAGGGAATAATGGTCATGCACCTTTAAGAGCAGGGAATACTGGTCATGCACCTTTAAGTCCAGGGAATACTGGTCATGCACCTTTAAGACCAGAGAATACTGGTCATGCACCTTTAAGACCAGAGAATACTGGTCATGCACCTTTAAGACCAGAGAATACTGGTCATGCACCTTTAAGACCAGAGAATACTGGTCATGCACCTTTAAGACCAGAGAATACTGGTCATGCACCTTTAAGACCAGAGAATACTGGACATGCACCTTTAAGACCAGAGAATACTGGACATGCACCTTTAAGACCAGAGAATACTGGTCATGCACCTTTAAGACCAGAGAATACTGGACATGCACCTTTAAGACCAGAGAATACTGGACATGCACCTTTAAGACCAGAGAATACTGGTCATGCACCTTTAAGACCAGAGAATACTGGTCATGCACCTTTAAGACCAGAGAATACTGGACATGCACCTTTAAGACCAGAGAATACTGGTCATGCGCCTTTAAGACCAGAGAATACTGGTCATGCACCTTTAAGACCAGAGAATACTGGTCATGCGCCTTTAAGACCAGAGAATACTGGTCATGCACCTTTAAGACAAGAGAATACTGGTCATGCACCTTTAAGACCAGAGAATACTGGTCATGCGCCTTTAAGACCAGAGAATACTGGTCATGCGCCTTTAAGACCAGAGAATACTGGTCATGCACCTTTAAGACCAGAGAATACTGGTCATGCACCTTTAAGACCAGAGAATACTGGACATGCACCTTTAAGACCAGAGAATACTGGTCATGCGCCTTTAAGACCAGAGAATACTGGTCATGCACCTTTAAGACCAGAGAATACTGGTCATGCACCTTTAAGACCAGAGAATACTGGTCATGCGCCTTTAAGACCAGAGAATACTGGTCATGGCTTTTAAGACCAGGAAATACTGGTCATGCACCTTTAAGACCAGAGAATACTGGTCATGCGCCTTTAAGACCAGAGAATACTGGTCATGTGCCTTTAAGACAAGAGAATACTGGTCATGCACCTTTAAGACAAGAGAATACTGGTCATGCACCTTTAAGACCAGAGAATACTGGTCATGCACCTTTAAGACCAGAGAATACTGGTCATGCACCTTTAAGACCAGAGAATACTGGTCATGGCTTTTAAGACCAGGAAATACTGGTCATGTGCCTTTAAGACAAGAGAATACTGGTCATGCACCTTTAAGACAAGAGAATACTGGTCATGCACCTTTAAGACCAGAGAATACTGGTCATGCACCTTTAAGACCAGAGAATACTGGTCATGCACCTTTAAGACCAGAGAATACTGGTCATGGCTTTTAAGACCAGGAAATACTGGTCATGTGCCTTTAAGACCAGGTACTTCCTTACCCGGGTACTGATGTAGAGTCGATGTGCCCCTTTAATGCAAAAATACTGTCACCCCAGTGTGAGCTGGCCGGGTGGACCAAGATGGCCACCGGGAGCTGCAGAGTTGATAAAATCTCGCAGAGAGCGAGAAGCGCCAATTTGGGGGGCGGAGCCACAGACACGATGTTGAATAGGCCTAAGCCGGGGCCTAAATTTCTGTAGCCGGCGGAAGTCACCAGTGGGTCGTTCCAGGCAAGACTTCCAGGATGCGGCCTACAAATCGTCCGAAGCCGGGGGCTAAATTTTTGCAGCCATCCAGAGCGTTACCTCAGAGAGGTGGGCCACAGGGAAGTGGCTGAGGCTGCCTGTCAGCATGTGAATATCCCACTGAAGATGGATCCACTCACCATTGATGCGCGTCCCGGCATGGAGCCGCCGCGGATGTGGGTTTCAGCGCTGTTCTGTGCAGCGTGGACGGTGCAGGGATAAACCTCAATCCATCATCCGTTTGTTAGGGAGGTGGAGAGGAACCGTCCGCCTCCTTGTGCCATCCGCTTTCACAGTGGTGGGACAGTGGGGGCTGCTCGGACGCCATAGAGAGGGGCCTCTGTACAGCCACGGAGTTCAGTCCGGGTGGACAGGGCCAGTTGTCCGGCATTAGGCCTGGCTCCAGGAGAGGATACATGGAGGCGACACTCCATGTGGTCACCTGCTGCTGGTGTGGGGAGATCGGGACCATGAAAGGAACCGTCACCCCTGAAGTGAGCTCAGGCATGGCTTCCCACGTCGCAGGAGAGGGTACGGGGAGGTATACTCGCCGTGCTCGCCTGTTGATGATTCGGGGGAGATCGGAACCTTGAAAGGAACCGTCGCCCTCTTCACTCCGTTAATTAAAAAATAAAAATTTACAGATAAGTAAAATAAAAACGTTGGGGTCTGAAACAGACCCATGTGCCTCCTACAGACACTAAGCAAGAATTGGTTAGCTGAGAGCCAGCAGGAGGGTATATACTGCAGGGGAGGAGCTGAGAGCCAGCAGGTGGGTGTATACTGCAGGGGAGGAGCCGAGAGCCAGCAGGAGGATGTATACTGCAGGGGAGGAGCTGAGAGCCAGCAGGAGGGTATATACTGCAGGGGAGGAGCTGAGAGCCAGCAGGAGGGTATATACTGCAGGGGAGGAGCCGAGAGCCAGCAGGAGGGTGTATACTGCAGGGGAGGAGCTGAGAGCCAGCAGGGGGGTGTATACTGCAGGGGAGGAGCTGAGAGCCAGCAGGAGGGTGTATACTGCAGGGGAGGAGCTGAGAGCCAGCAGGAGGGTGTATACTGCAGGAGAGGAGCCGAGAGCCAGCAGGAGGGTGTATACTGCAGGAGAGGAGCCGAGAGCCAGCAGGAGGGTGTATACTGCAGGAGAGGAGCCGAGAGCCAGCAGGAGGGTGTATACTGCAGGGGAGGAGCTGAGAGCCAGCAGGTGGGTGTATACTGCAGGGGAGGAGCTGAGAGCCAGCAGGAGGGTGTATACTGCAGAGGAGGAGCTGAGAGCCAGCAGGAGGGTGTATACTGCAGGGGAGGAGCCGAGAGCCAGCAGGAGGGTGTATACTGCAGGGGAGGAGCCGAGAGCCAGCAGGAGGGTGTATACTGCAGGGGAGGAGCCGAGAGCCAGCAGGAGGGTGTATACTGCAGGGGAGGAGCCGAGAGCCAGCAGGAGGGCGTATACTGCAGTGAGGGAGCTGAGAGCCAGCAGGAGGGTGTATACTGCAGGGGAGGAGCTGAGAGCCAGCAGGAGGGTGTATACTGCAGGGGAGGAGCCGAGAGCCAGCAGGAGGGTGTATACTGCAGGGGAGGAGCTGAGAGCCAGCAGGAGGGTGTATACTGCAGGGGAGGAGCTGAGAGCCAGCAGGAGAGTGTATACTGCAGGGGAGGAGCTGAGAGCCAGCAGGAGGGTGTATACTGCAGGAGAGGAGCCGAGAGCCAGCAGGAGGGTGTATACTGCAGGAGAGGAGCCGAGAGCCAGCAGGAGGGTGTATACTGCAGGGGAGGAGCTGAGAGCCAGCAGGTGGGTGTATACTGCAGGGGAGGAGCTGAGAGCCAGCAGGAGGGTGTATACTGCAGGGGAGGAGCCGAGAGCCAGCAGGAGGGTGTATACTGCAGGGGAGGAGCTGAGAGCCAGCAGGAGGGTGTATACTGCAGGGGAGGAGCCGAGAGCCAGCAGGAGGGTGTATACTGCAGGGGAGGAGCCGAGAGCCAGCAGGAGGGTGTATACTGCAGGGGAGGAGCTGAGAGCCAGCAGGAGGGTGTATACTGCAGGGGAGGAGCTGAGAGCCAGCAGGAGAGTGTATACTGCAGGGGAGGAGCTGAGAGCCAGCAGGAGGGTGTATACTGCAGGAGAGGAGCCGAGAGCCAGCAGGAGGGTGTATACTGCAGGAGAGGAGCCGAGAGCCAGCAGGAGGGTGTATACTGCAGGGGAGGAGCTGAGAGCCAGCAGGTGGGTGTATACTGCAGGGGAGGAGCTGAGAGCCAGCAGGAGGGTGTATACTGCAGAGGAGGAGCTGAGAGCCAGCAGGAGGGTGTATACTGCAGGAGAGGAGCTAACTTTTTTTGTATCACTTAGTGTCAGCCTCCTATTGGCAGCAGCATACACCCACGGTCTGTGTCCCCCAATGAGGCGAAGGAGAAAAAAAGTCATTTAGCATATTGGCTTCTTCCTCATCCACCATTTCACCCAGACTATTTTTAAGGGGGCCAACACTATCATTTTTTAGTTTCTTACTATTTATGTAGTTAACCCCTTCATGACCCAGCTTATTTTGACCTTAAAGACCTTGCCGTTTTTTGCAATTCTGACCAGTGTCCCTTTATGAGGTAATAACTCAGGAACGCTTCAATGGATCCTAGCGGTTCTGAGACTGTTTTTTCGTGACATATTGGGCTTCATGTTAGTGGTAAATTTAGGTCAATAAATTCTGTGTTTATTTGTGATAAAAACGGAAATTTGGCGAAAATTTTGAAAATTTCGCAATTTTCACATTTTGAATTTTTATTCTGTTAAACCAGAGAGTTATGTGACACAAAATAGTTAATAAATAACATTTCCCACATGTCTACTTTACATCAGCACAATTTTGAAAACAAAATTTTTTTTTGCTAGGAAGTTATAAGGGTTAAAATTTGACCAGCGATTTCTCATTTTTACAACGAAATTTACAAAACCATTTTTTTTAGGGACCACCTCACATTTGAAGTCAGTTTGAGGGGTCTATATGGCTGAAAATACCCAAAAGTGACACCATTCTAAAAACTGCACCCCTCAAGGTGCACAAAACCACATTCAAGAAGTTTATTAACCCTTCAGGTGCTTCACAGCAGCAGAAGCAAAATGGAAGGAAAAAATGAACATTTAACTTTTTAGTCACAAAAATGATTTTTCAGCAACAATTTTTTTATTTTCCCAATGGTAAAAGGAGAAACTGAACCACGAAAGTTGTTGTCCAATTTGTCCTGAGTACGCTGATACCTCATATGTGGGGGTAAACCACTGTTTGGGCGCACGGCAGGGCTTGGAAGGGAAGGAGCGCCATTTGACTTTTTGAATGAAAAATTGGCTGCACTCTTTAGCGGACACCATGTCACGTTTGGAGAGCCCCCGTGTGCCTAAAAATTGGAGCTCCCCCACAAGTGACCCCATTTTGGAAACTAGACGCCCCAAGGAACTTATCTACATGCACAGTGAGCCCTTTAAACCCCCAGGTGCTTCACAAATTGATCCGTAAAAATGAAAAAGTACTTTTTTTTCACAAAAAAATTCTTTT